>NC_140589.1:1571567086-1571823342 GCF_964204655.1 Triturus cristatus
CAGAGTAACTGAATTACTTCAAAAACTGGATGAAGAGGCATTGTCCTATGTGCATGACATTTATCTAATGGATGATGACTTGCAGGAACACTTCACCAGAGGTGTGGAAATTTAGCTTGCAAACTGAACATTATCTGCGCCATCTTGTCTCTCCCCAGCGCGACACACAGGAAAGCGCACGGCAGCCATTTAAGGCACCCTGGTCTCTCCCTGCTCATTGCCGATCGCCAGCGCGTCCCCCTGGCGCTGCAAGCATCCCCCGCGCACCGGCCACCCCCGCTCTCTCATACACGGGCCATAAACCCTCTCCT
Organism: Triturus cristatus; assembly: GCF_964204655.1. NCBI lineage: Eukaryota > Metazoa > Chordata > Amphibia > Caudata > Salamandridae > Triturus > Triturus cristatus. Next base: position 1,571,567,398 of record NC_140589.1, read on the forward strand.
TCTGCGCGACCCTGCCATGGAACCACATCCCACGCCTGACCGACATCCCATACATGGTCATGCATCTCTTTGATAACCCCCTTCCTCTGCGCCCCATTGTCCGAACCGATCCCAGGCCATCACCTAGCCCTGCGGATGCAGTTTATTGCCCCTACTGTAAGGGAAACACCCCACATCAAAGGGATTACAGTAGATCAAAGCCCCTACCCCCTGAGACCCGGCCGGTCGCACACACCCCCGGGAATTGGCGGAATGTCCAGCTGTGTGATAGCCATCTCCTACTGTGGATGGGGTGGGGACTTCCACTGTAGATATGTGTCAGAACGAGCTCGAAGTGGGGATTCCGAGGATGTTCTTTCATGTTCCAAGACAATCTCAAGAATGTGCCATGTATGATAACTCTGCAATAAAGTCATAAACCTGTGTATAAGAGGCCAGGCCTCAGAGATGCAGTTAGAGCACCTCGTGACGATACCTTGCTGTCTGATCTGATGTGTTCTGCTCCGACGGAATAAAACTTTGTTTCCTGCCTTCCAGTCTCCGGCGCCTGCCTCTTTATTGGTTTAACATCGAATGGTATAAGAGGCGATTACCGCCGGGCAATACTTGAAAGGTTATCGACTGAAACTGCCGCTACCGTTTAACAATTGGCGTCCCAAGCGTGGGGCCCATCAGCGACACGTGGATCCAGTGGGAGAGGTCCCGATGACAGAGTGAACGACTGCAACGATCGGGAGAGCTCCTGCCCGATAGACCCTCGTCTGGCAGCCGATCATCCGAACTTCACTGGTTCCGAGCAGACCTCTCTCGAGTGATCTACGGTCCTGACTGGGAACCATCAGGAGTGCCGCGGCAAATACGGAGAGTAGAGGACGATCGGGCGCTGGAGGCGGAAGGCGAGAAACTGTCCACGCGGTCCGGGTAAGGTCGTGAAACACGACAAATTGCGAAATAATTGATTGATTATTTGAAATACTAGTATTGCTCATTGATTGTTCTCTTTGAGATATTCGCTGTCTACAAACGGGGAGGAGTAGAAATACTCTCTCTCTCTCTCTCCCTTTGCAGATAGTGAAGGGTAGGTAACGCAGACTTTTGTCCCCGTTGTAACCCGTCGTGCCTATCTTTATCTCCCCACTGATTGATTGTCCGAACATTGATTGTTTTGAAGAATAGTGCTCTTTGAGATATTCTCTGTTTGCAAATAATGTAGAATAGAAATATTCTGTCTAGTCTTTGCAAATAGTGAAGGGTAGGTAACGCAGACTTTTGTCCCCGTTGTAACCCGTCGTGCCTATCTTTATCTCCCCATTGATTGATTGATTGATTGATTGTCCGAACACTAGTTGTTCGATATTGGTTCTTTGGAGGTATTCTTTGCTTACAAATAACGAGGAATAGAGATATTCTGTCTAGTCTTTGCAAGCAGTGAAAAGATAGGTAGTGCTGACTTTTGTCCCCGTTGAAACCCGTCATGCCTATCTTCTCCACTGATTGGTAGTTGGTTCTGCCCGGACCGCTTATTAGAGGTGGACCATCCGGCTCCACTGGAAGGCACCCCTAATAAGGACATGTTCACTAAATATGGACTAGTCGCCGTAGCTTATAGCAAGCTATGGCATAAATATACAAGGAAGGACCCAGAGAGTCAGTGGCCACTGATGGGATCCTTCGACGACCATAAGATAGAAATGCTAGAAATAGCTCTGCGTAGCAATAAGACGACGCCTAATATGCTTGACAGTATCGGCATGTGGCGCAAAGAAGCAACACAACGGAAAAAGAGGGAAGAGGTAAAAGCAGAAAAGGAATTACGAAAGGCAGCTCACCTTGCCGCTAGAAAGTTAGAAGAAGAAATAAAGGAGAGAAGGGAAACTAAACTAAGACAGGAGCCCGAAACATCAGGCCAGTACGCTGTTAGGACCCCCTCTATGCTCTACCCTGAGTTGTCTTCTAAGCAACGAACGAATGACGAATTACTGTTAGGTCCCCCGATCATTTACATGCCCCCTCCATACGCACCCTCCCAATCGGTAGTGCAACACCCACAACCCCCAAACACAAGCGAAAGCAGTACAGGGGCCTCGGTCCTCACGGCCTCCGCGCCGGCCGAGCCTCTTGTACTGAACACAACATCGGCAATAACGTTGGATGACCCTGAGATGAGAAAGAAAGATTCCACCAGAATGAATCGACTAACAAGGGAGGAACGAGCAGGAATCGACAAGATAGTAGGGACACTGGTGGAGCGAAAGGAAAGTGAGGAGTATATAACAGACGTGTATAACTCATATGCCGACAGCCGCAGACGACACTTTGTCGTACGACTTTGTTATCACGCCCTGAATACATGTGAGGATAGGTACCACGATAAAGGTCCCGAAGGCTTAGCGGCCCTATATAGGAAGGTAGACATTGGGGAAGAAGGAGAGGGCGATGTGACGAACCTCTTCACTCGTACACTCGAGGTCTATCGACACCTTAAAGAACACAGACAGGCCACCAAAGCAGAAACCCCCATAGCGACTAAGCCCCAGGAAGGAAGGACTGATACCATGATGCCCATCAAAGAGGCCGCCCCCTACTGGGTCCCCCCACGAGGTCAGGGAACTCATGACGACATCAACCACCAAGATGCGAAGGGAAGGGTTGTATATAATTGGGTCTACCAGCCATGGGACCGACAAGATATTTTGACCTTTCGAAAAACTCTACCCGACTTAAGAAAGAACCCGACTGCCTTCTACACCGAACTAGGTACAGCCTTAGGCTCAACAATAATGACTTTAGCAGATATCGACTTGTTCTTCGGATTATGTCTGCCGGCTGATGTGTGGAAGCAAATCCGGAAAGTTGACCACGCTGAGCCGTTCGGATATACCTGGGTACAACTCGATACCATTGATAAACAGCGAGAACCGGGACAGAAACCCCCGAAAGCCATATTGGAGCTCCCAGACAAGATTGTACAGAAATTGAAGACTCTAATCCCAGAAAGAAAGGTAGACTGGTCGATAGTGACGGCTTGTCGCCAGAAACCCCAGGAGGATGTGTCTGAATACTTCTCTCGATTCGAGACTGTGTTTTCCGATTATAGTGGCCAGGACATGACCACTGCAACCGGACATCACCTCTTTGTCCAGAATTATGTGAAGGGTCTGTCACAAGAAGTCTCCCAGAAGCTACAGACTAGCGAGAGTAGTTGGGCAGCCTCCAAACCCGCAGCAATCCTCCAGATGGCCCAATACTACGAAAACCAAAAGAATGAGAACGATAGGGCATCAGAGAGGAAGAAAAAGGAACTGAAGGAGAGGGTAATGATAGCACAGTTGCAAGGGGTGACCATAGGAAGGGAGCCCCCGAAAGGGAATTACCAACCAACCGCCCCTAGAAAGCTACCCCCTGGAGACCATACACCTGCACCCTACAACGGACGGAGAGACTTAGATGGGAACCAATGTGCATTCTGTAGAGGGTTCGGACACTGGAAATCCCAGTGCCCGGTCCTTCTGGAATTGAACAACAATAGGGACCCCAGAGACACAGCATATGACCCCAGAAATAGAGGACAGGGACGAGGGTACACGAACGACGCCATCAACGACAGGCCAGGCAGACCAAACACTTTTGATCGCCCCCGACAAAACCAGTGTCAGCAGTCCGACTACGAAAGCACCCATGACTTCGCATAGGACCGCCAGGGACAAGGGAGGGATCCAGTCGAACTCCGTGTTGACCAGCAAGGTCCTTACGTCACTGCTAAGGTCTTGGGCACCAAGTCTCCATTCCTGGTAGATACTGGGGCGACACGTAGTGCGTTATCTAAACGACCGATTCCTAGGGCACCCTTGTCTGGCTCACACGTAACCTCAATAGGCTTCGATGGAACGCCCTCCACTAACCCCTTATCAGCACCAATCTCCTTTGACTTAGAATATAACGCCACTGACACGACCTTTCTACTCTCCTCCAACACCCCCGATGCTATTATGGGACTTGATTTGCTAAAACATTTTCGAGCTACCATCAGATGCTCCCCAGACGGAGTTCGAGTCATCCTGCACGATAACCCAGATCCATTCAGACCTTGTCACACACGGCGTATGCTCTCTATAACCGATGCTGACCTGTCCCTACTCGACACGTTACCTTCACATCTATGGGCTAAAACCGACTCAGATGTAGGGCGCATGGTGATCGACCCAGTACACATAACCGTCCGACCGGACGCAGTGCTCCCAAAGCTTCCACAGTATCGGATATCGCCTGAAGGCGAAAAGGCATTGGTGGAAATCATCGAGTCCCTAGTCGATGCAGGAGTGGTAGAAGAAGTAGTCAGTAATGTTTGCAACAGCCCTATCCTACCCATTGTAAAAAAGCAAGGCGAGGAAGATGAGAAAGCATACCGCTTTATTGTTGACTTACGAGAAGTTAACAAAGTAGTCATACCTCAGTACCCCGTGGTCTCAGACATCACCACCATCCTCACCCTGATTCCGTCCACTGCCACCACTTTTACCGTTATTGATCTCAAGAACGCATTCTTTTCCATCCCCATCCACCCAGACAGCCGCTACCTGTTCGGCTTCACTTTAAAAGCCCGTTCGTACAGATTCTGTAGGGCACCCCAAGGCTACGCTGAGAGTCCCAGCATTTATAGCCAAGCCCTCAAGAGACAACTAGATGCAGTCCAACTACCCGATGGAGTGGTGTTAATACAGTACGTCGATGACATTCTTTTGGCGGCCGACACCACTCCACTTGCCGTCACAGCCACCATTCACCTCCTCCACTTCCTCGCGGAGAACGGTCACAAGGTCTCCAGGAAGAAATTGCAATTCTGCCAACCCCAAGTAACATATCTAGGCCACCCACTATCCAAAGACGGGAGAAAACTTACCCCTGACCGAATTCAGACCATCCTAGAAACCCCTGTTCCCAAAACTCAGAAGCAAGTGAGGTCCCTAGTAGGCCTCACCTCCTTTTGTCGACAATGGTTGCCAAACTTCAGTCTTATCGTAAAGCCTCTGCTTTCCCTGCTGGCTAAAGATGTCCCCTTCCCCCTCCCCTGGACACCCGAATGCCAATCCTCCTTCAAAGAATTACGAGACGCCCTCTGCTCGGCCCCAGTCCTAGGAACCCCAGACTACACTAAACCTTTCTCCCTCTACACCCACGAAAGGGAGGGATGTGCGTTGTCTGTCCTAACCCAGTCCATAGGCCCTAAACAACGCCCTTGTGCCTACTTCTCTGCCACTCTTGACCCTGTAGCCAGAGCTTTGCCCGCCTGCCTTCGAGCAGTAGCCGCCGCTGCTGTCTCTATCCGGCAAAGTGAGGGGATCGTGCTCTCGAACCCCCTCACAGTATTGGTACCCCATGCGGTTGACACCCTCCTGAACCAAACCAAGACCCAACACCTGACTAGCGCACAACTGACTGGTTACGAACTAACTCTGCTTGCACCCCACATCACATTGAAACGATGCACCACTCTGAATCCAGCAACTCTACTACCTCTCCCTGACGCTGACCCCAATGCGTCCCCTATACATGACTGCGTGACCCTCACCGACGAACAGACCAAGAGTAGGGTTTACCTCCGGGATACTGCCTTCCCGGACCCTGACGGAGAACTGTGGGTGGATGGCTCATGTATCAAGCTCCCCGATGGCACCACCTCAGCTGCCTATGCAGTCACCACAGCCCGAACAGTTGTTGAGACAGCCCGCATCACACAGCGATCCGCACAGGCGGCGGAACTAATTGCTCTCACACGAGCATGCATCCTGGCAGCAGGGACAACCGCAAACATTTACACAGACAGTCAGTACGCCTTCGGGGTAGTTCACCACTTTGGGCTCTTATGGAAAGAGAGGGGATTCTTGACTTCCCTCGGCACACCCATCCTGCATGGAGATCTAGTCTCTGCCCTGACCGAAGCAGTCCTCCTCCCCACACGGCTGGCTGTGATCAAATGCCAGGCACACAAGAAGGTGACAGACATTATAGGACAGGGAAATGCACTAGCTGACATTACTGCCTGAACCACAGCCGAGAATAGGTCCACGACCCATATGTACGTGACCAGGTCACAAACTGAGAAATGGAAGGATGCTAGGGAAACGATTAGGGATATCCAACTAGCCAGCACACCACACGAATTAACTGAATGGGCCCGGGTGGGATTGAAGGACGATGACGGTTGCTGGCGAACTAAAGACTCGAACAAATGGTTGCTACCCGACTCATACTTGATCCCCATGCTGACCATGGCACACTCCCCCGCACACATAGGGTCTGCCCCCATGATCAAACTCATCTCCAAAGTCTGGCACAACGAAAAAATCCCAGACTCAGCCAAACGTCTGGTCCAACAATGCCTAGTATGCCTCCAACACAACCCTGGGAAAGGAACTGCTGTACCCCGGGGAGGGTTTGGGGTTCCCAATCACCCCTTTGAAGTCCTACAAATGGACTATGTCCAGTTAGAAAGGTGCCAAGGTTTTAAGTACGTACTTGTCGTTGTGTGTGCCTTCAGCAAGTGGGTGGAGGCCTACCCAACCCACGACAACACCGCTATGACTACCGCAAAAGTACTACTGAAAGAATTCTTCCCCCGATACGGCCTTTGTCGAATTTTGTGGAGCGATAATGGCCCCCACTTTGTAGCCGAGGTTATCCAACTCATCTTAAAGGGGCTGGGTGTGAAACAGAAATTCCACGCTGTCTTCCATCCCCAATCTGCAGGCTTGGTTGAGCGACATAATGCCACATTGAAGCTTAAGATAGCAAAAATAGTTGCCACCACAGGACTGAAATGGCCAGACGCTCTCCCGCTAGCATTGCTATCAATGCGTTCCACCCCCACTAAACACCACTTAACCCCCTACGAGGTCGTTTTTGGGCGGCCCATGAACCTCTGGACTGCACCAAAACCAACATCCATCCACGACGTCCCGGACGTCCTCATGTCTGACTATTTGTATAACCTAACTAAAACGTTGTCTGTTATCCATCAGCAGGTGCTGCAAGCCATTCCCGATGTTTCCAGGGGCCCCGGGCACGACATCCAACCCGGCGACTTTGTCTTAGTGCGTAACTTCCAGCGCACCAAGAGTCTGGAGCCCCGGTGGACGGGCCCCCTGCAAGTCCTAATCACCACCCGAACAGCTCTTCGAGTGGAGGGGAAACACAATTGGCTGCATGCACACCACTGCAAGAAGGTATCACCGACCCTGACGACCACGGACAACATCATCGCCCAAGAAGAACTTCTGGACAGAGACCGACCATCCCTGAACCGCCACCCAGATACGGAGACACTTGAGCTAGTGAAATATCCCGATCCCACCGTGCCATCCAAGGAAGGGTATAACTTGCGACGAAAGGAGAGAACTTCGGCTAAGCAGACCACAAACTAAGTGGAAATCTCAGAGCGGTAGCCTAGTCACCTCAAAGGCCACCAGGAGAGAAACTAAACAAAGTCTGTGGTTCTGCCCGCTACCGAGTCTCTTGAAGGTGATGGAAGCGCCCGACATGAAGATGATGGAAGCAACCGGACGTCCGAAGATCCACTACAAAAACACAAAGACTGACAGAATGCACAGCTCAAAGACTATTACACTTTTCATTACCCTTCTCTTTTGCCTTCTCCTCATGGTCACCTTCTGGATCATGGAGGAGAGCACACCCGCTCATAAGACATTGCTGACCACCGTTCAACCTACCACCATGAAAGAACACCATCTGATCTCACTTTCACCCCAACTCCGAGAAAGGCCTAAGGAGTTCTGGAATAACTCTTTTGTGCAGTTGCTCCACCAACACAATCTTGCCGCCAACGCCACTAATTGCTGGATCTGTGGATTGCTACCACATGCTACTGGACACTCTATCCCTTTCATCCCTTCACCTTTTTCTGTCCATGGTTCCTGCCTCGCCTGGCTAATCCTCCTGCAAGAAAGCTACAAGGACAATGCCACTTCCGGCAGAACCATGTCACACTTCTACCATGGGTTCTGGCTGAACAAAACTGGAAGCACTTCTGCCCCCTTCTGTCCTCTGAGATCAAACACTTCCTTTCACATGGACATCCCTGCCAAAGAACGAGTTGAAATGCAAGTTTTCAACAACCCAGCCAGACCCACCTTCTCTTACCTCCGGAAACGGACGGCCGCCACCCTAACAGTGGCCCTATCCGTCATCAACATCACTGGATTTGTTTGTGTGCCTCGAAGGCCTGGGGGCGCAGCTGGTGGGCCACAGCTCCTGTTTCATCACCCGAACATTGGACTCAGTTGATCCACCCTCCTTTGTTGCCTCCCCGAATATGTACTTCGTCTGTGGTACTAAGGCCTACACCTGGCTTCCGAAAGGTTGGGGAGGCACCTGCTACATCGCCTTTGTCCTTCCTCCGACATATGTGGCTCCAGCAAACCATCACCGACAGAAACGTGCCAAAGACATTGTGCAAGCCGACTCCACCGGAGCACAGTTCATGGACGCAGTAAAAGGTCTTGTTCCACTCTGGGGTCCAATGGCAAACAGCCGTGCCATCCGCCACTTAACCCAGGCAGTCGAAACGGCGATGAACATTACGGCTGGCGTCCTCGCCAACAACACCGCCGAGCTCCAGGCCGTCCGCCTAGTGACTCTTCAGAACCGCCTCGTTCTAGATGTGGTTCTGGCTGATCGTGGAGGAGCATGCCGCATCATTGGGTCCAGCTGTTGTACCTATGTACCGGATAACTCACCCTCAGTCTACAAAGCAATTGAACACCTCCACAGACTTTCCGCAGAGGTTCATCAGGAGCAAGAAGAATGGTCACTGGGGAGTTGGTTTTGGGACACTATTAGAAGTTGGGGATGGAGGCTGTTTTCATTTATCCTAATACCAATTGTGATACTATGTGGATGCTGCTTGGGGATTCAGTGTCTGCCACCTTTATGTTCGCTTTTTATGAACTGCATCTGCCCTAAGACTTTGAACTTTGAAGCGGAACGAATGAAAGCTCTGTATGAGATGGAAGTTCGTAGTATTATGGGGATAGATCCGAACTAGACAAGCTGGCGAGACATGTTAAAAGGGAGGACTGTGGAAATTTAGCTTGCAAACTGAACATTATCTGCGCCATCTTGTCTCTCCCCAGCGCGACACACAGGAAAGCGCACGGGAGCCATTTTAGGCACCCTGGTCTCTCCCTGCTCATTGCCGATCGCCAGCGCGTCCCCCTGGTGCTGCAAGCATCCCCCGCGCGCCGGCCACCCCCGCTCTCTCATACACGGGCCATAAACCCTCTCCTTCTGCGCGACCCTGCCATGGAACCACATCCCACGCCTGACCGACATCCCATACATGGTCATGCATCTCTTTGATAACCCCCTTCCTCTGCGCCCCATTGTCCGAACCGATCCCAGGCCATCACCTAGCCCTGCGGATGCAGTTTATTGCCCCTACTGTAAGGGAAACACCCCACATCAAAGGGATTACAGTAGATCAAAGCCCCTACCCCCTGAGACCCGGCCGGTCGCACACACCCCCGGGAATTGGCGGAATGTCCAGCTGTGTGATAGCCATCTCCTACTGTGGATGGGGTGGGGACTTCCACTGTAGATATGTGTGGGAACGAGCTCGAAGTGGGGATTCCGAGGGTGTTCTTTCATGTTCCAAGACAATCTCAAGAATGTGATGTGCCATGTATGATAACTCTGCAATAAAGTCATAAACCTGTGTATAAGAGGCCAGGCCTCAGAGATGCAGTTAGAGCACCTCGTGACGATACCTTGCTGTCTGATCTGATGTGTTCTGCTCCGACGGAATAAAACTTTGTTTCCTGCCTTCCAGTCTCCGGCGCCTGCCTCTTTATTGGTTTAACATCGAATGGTATAAGAGGCGATTACCGCCGGGCAATACTTGAAAGGTTATCGACTGAAACTGCCGCTACCGTTTAACAGAGGGAATAGCATAATATCGGAATTTACCTCTGAAGGCTATAAATTTAATTTTAAGAAATCAAAGACAGCACACCTCAATGTCCTATTTCTAGGATATGAGATCCCAAGTGAATAAAAAGCTTAGCAGCCAACTTTTTTGAAAAATGCCCGCTGCTCCAACCTTTGAAATCATTAAAGGACTTACAATCAATACTGGGATTCCTGAACTTTGGCAGAACATACATTTTGGATTACACAGAAAGGGTTAAGCCTTTCTACGATTTGATAAGACCTGACTTTTCAGTTAGACAGGGGAAGCAGGAACACACAGATATCCTTTGTTCCCTACAAGCTGACATGATAGCTTTAAAACACTTACAGACACGCGTAAATATACAGAACCTGGTGATCTGTATAGTTGAGGGTCAATCCGGATACACATACCTAACATATAATGAAGGTAAAACAGTACCAATAGCATACAAATCAATTTTGTACACAAATGCTGAGATGCGTTTTGAGTCAACAGAAAAAATCCTGACTTCAGAACAGACTGCTGCAGTGAGAGAAAGAGGACTGGATCAGGGAAAACGAATAATTGTCATAACCCCGGTACCTGCTACAAAGGCTAGCATTCCTAACGCTATAGCATTCCATCCGAGATGGATAAAATGGGCTAATTCTCTTACTGCAACAGATGTAGAATACAGATACGACCCAAGTCTAAAACACAAGCATTTCTGCAATACGAACAAGAATATCCTCTCCCTAATGAAATAATGCCTCTAGATCAGAATGAATATATAATTAACACCGACGGATCTCCTCAGCCGGCCATTGAGAGTAAACAGCACTACAGCGCTGCATGCACAATCTTTAAAGGTCGCATGCAGGATGGAAAGTTTCATCCGAGTTGTACAAAAACCCAGTCTCTAGGAAGCTGCACGGCGCAGCTGGCAGAATTAAAAACTTTATTACTGGCACTGGTAAATATGGATCTAGAATTCCCCACACTAATTTTGTGTGATTCCTTTTACTGTGTGCAGTCATACAATGAATGCTTACACCACTGGGAATGAAATGGGTTCAAAGATACAAGAGGTGGCACAATTAAGCACAAAACGCTGAGGGAACAGGTAGTGAAGTTGAAAAACAAACTACCAAGGGCTCACGTGATACACACACTGAGTAATCAACGTGATGGCATTCAAGTTGAAGGGAATTCATTGGCTGACGAAGCCTCCAAGGGGGCTGTATGAACAGCTTCTGTAGCTGCAATAACCCGTTCAAAAACAAGAATAGGCAGTGAGATGATGGTTGTGATTATTGCTACATGCAATAAATAACCAGTCCCGAAAATATTTCCACTCAAGTACTCCTACAACTTAGATGCAAATAACGTTCCATTTGCTCAGATTCCTGGAGTGGGGTATAGAGTAATACCAAATATGGATCATATGTTAGGTTTAATTCTAGCAGCACACAAGGGAATAGGTTCAGCACACCTTGGAGTTATGGCAACTGTTCTCTACAAATACAATGCTACTGGTGGCCAGGATAAACAAAGCAGACTAAGGAGTATGTCTTGAAATGCGAAATCTGTCAGCAGATGAAAGGCTCCACCATATCACGCCCCACGCAGACACCATTGCTAATATCAGACAAACCCCTCCTGTGTGTTTATTTGGACCACTGCGGCCCCTTACAAACAGATGGGGCTAACAGGTATATCATGGTTGCAGTGGATTCCAGCTCTAGGTTCCTATGGGTATGGCCCCAGCGCTCGGCTGATGCTCGAACTATTATAAAAGATGTGCCAGTCTTTATAGGGATATACGCAATTGGCACATTATATTCTGACCGTGGCCCCACGTTTAGCTCTAGGGCTAACAAGGAAGCCATGGGAAGTTTGGGATGTAGCATTGTGGTACTCCTCTCTGTACCATGCCAAGGGAAATTTGGTAGTGGAAAGGAAAAAACAGTCTTTAACAGCTAGAGTATTAGGCTCGGGTGAGAGTTGGGTGAAACATTTGTATGGGGTTTGACCCTTTCCGTGCTTCTTGACGGAGCGGTTCCGTCATGCGTGACGGTCGCGCTGTGCGCATGACGGAACCGCTCCGTCATGGCCCCGCCCGCGCACGGAACCTTCAGCGTGGCGCGGAAATCCGCGCCGCACTGAAGGGGTTAAAGAGCATTGAATAACATGCCAAGAATTTCTCTAGGGGGTGTCACTCCTTATGATGTCCTATTTAGGATGAGAATGTGGGTACCTGATCTTGATTGTGAAGGCACAGTGGCGGATGAGAAACCTTTTGACATTCATAAACTTTTGGATGTTTTACAGGAGCTTAATAATTCAAGGGCAGAACAAAGCAATGTCCAGGTAAAGAAGACCGCCTACTGGGGAAGCCAAGTCTCTCATGGCAAGACCTGTCTAGGTCCCTAAAGTTGGGGACCTGGTCAGAGAAAAAAGCGGACAAAAAAGGATTTGGGCCATCATACAAAATCCTGTACCTGTCCTGGCAGTTAAAGGAACAAGAACTGTACTACTGCAACCTCTTGCCGGTAGAAAGGAGAAAAGATTTGTCTCAATTAATCTAATCAAACCACACTATGTGGCCGATACTGAGTAGTAGGCCGCATGGACTCTGAAGTAACAGACACCCTCCTCTTGCTACTATACTAGAAGTTCAAACAGAAAGACTCATCTTGTTTGAAGAGTCACCTACACGGAATGTGCAACAATGCCTTGGAACTCGTTCCTCTCGAACCTGAAGTTCATAATCAGAATCAAAACCAAAAAGACAAATTGCAATTCGACCAAACACAGATATCTACTTCAACATGCTTCGTCAAGAGCAAGCTAGAGTTTCCACAAAACCTGCGGAAATACCGAAAATAGATCGCACTGCATCTGGCTATTTCATTGACTTTGATACCTTTTCATTGGATCCAAGTGAACCTGAAACAATGCAAGCCCAAAAAACATGAAACCAGAAATTAAGGACTTTCTGAACTTTCCTAAAAATACATACCTGGTATCACCTTGGGTGGTACTTTGGGTAACTACTGATATACTTTTCTTTCTTTTCTGGATAGGCTGAGTAACTGTCTTTAGTATGCTTATAAATGGAACTTATCTTTGAGAAAGCTCTAGAGCATAAAAAGCAAAACTGATTCTGAAACCGCATCTATCATCACATCATGAAAAAAGAGACTTGTATTCAGTGAACATCACAGCAGTTCCTATATCTTATGGTATAGCGTGGGACAAGGTTGATTATTATATATTTGGTCAGACCGAGCTTTTAAAACTTCCACATTTCTTTAAAATAAATTGAATGGTATCATTACCTCCTTTACATTTTCTGATGATTGGGATTACTAAACTGTAAATAATATGTTGTCTGATTTAGAAACATCTGCTGCCTTTTCTAATAGTGCAATGTTAGAGGACACATCAGACTTTGAAACAATGTATTGCTATCAACATTATGGTAATCAGTTCTTGCATAAATCTGCTAATCCCAGAAATATTTTTACCTACCACCAATGGGAACATTGCCCTACACCACCGAAAAGCAGTTCAAAGACATTTGCACAGAAACTTCCAAATTTTTCAGAGTTTAAAACATCAGACCCAGCCTCATAATATTATACGGTTGCACCAACATCAGCACAGAAAAATATGTTGACAAACACCAAACAGATTTGTTCTGCTTCCTTTATTATCCAGTTGTCTGAACAAGTTTTCGACTAATGGAGAGACACTATAGACCTAAAACCTGTCTGGGGTACTAGAGACTAGCAGGTCCAGGGAACTGAAGCACTGTTTTGAGTATGCCTCATTCCTCAGTAAATCATGTTTTAGAATGAAACTGTGCAACAAACTTCCTGTTTTGGAATATCCAAGAACAAGGACTTGAATACACCTCGGATGCCCACACCAATACACCCTGAGGGTAACATAACAACACAAGGGATCACGCTAGATGAGATCATGCAATACAATGGATCGGACCCCGATTGGAAGGGATTGTTGATTTGGCCAACAGACACCAATCGATGTCAGGAAAGATTCATGGGTCAAACCAAAGGGTTTAATATAATATCTACAGGCCAGATCCATGCTATGTACAGAGAGAACATCCAGGGTTAGTGACATCATACAGTGTTGGAAAGTTATGCCTTGATTGGCTAAAATCCTCAATACTTACACAGGTAAAACAACACTTATCCCTTCTTATAGAGGATGTGGACCTACAGGATTTTTATTAGGTCCTAGAAAGCCACCACCTATTATGCTATCTATAATGAGATTGGAAAATAGCATAACAAGACGCCACGGAGAGATTACGAGAAACAGATTGTATAAACCTAGAGAAACCACTAGCAGTGGTTGACAATGGTTTGACTACACTAACATTGAGGATATATTCACTGGGAAACATTGTATCTTCTGCAATAGATATATTACAACAGGATTTGTCCATATTAAAACCCGGGCAATCACAATTGCGTTCTACTATATTGTTGAGCCAGACGTTGCAATCTTTGCGCGCAGGCCATGTGCCTTGCCGTTTCATCAACAGCACGTCTCTGTTTTCTGGATACAATCTAACAGAAAAACAGATATAAATGGCACAAAGGGGAGCAAAGTATACAATGATGCAGATTTAAAAACTGGACAGATTAGCTTTTACAGTGGCAGAATCACCATCCACAGAATGGTTAATCCATGGCCACATAACTCTACTGGCCAAAGACAAAAATAATGCAGTGGAATAGATATAAAAATACTTATTTATATAGATAGTGGAAACCTAAATTATTCCATCAAAGAGAAATTATTCTGAGAGACCATTATATTAATTTGAAAAAATACACTCACATTCAGTTGTAGGTCCAATGTATATCGTTATACATCCAATTCTTTTATACATTAATTTTTATATATATATATACACAGTTTCATAGATTTCTTTGTCATACGAACAATACACATCTATTTACAAAAGGTCAAACACAACATAAAAAAGTACACATACAAAAAATTATATACATACAAAAAATTACATGTAAGTAATACATAGATATGTCTAGAAACAGAAAACAGAATCCTTGGAGCCCTAGTATTGGATGTGCTGCGGAAAAAAGCTTATAAGCACCAAAATTACAGTTCGCAGTTCACATAAGTTAAGATCGCCCTTATATGAACACCTCTTAGGGTATTTGTCATTAAACCCCACTATTTACTGGAGTTGACATTTATTCTTTATACATAAATTCAATTTAGGCAGGGCTTCTTTCTGGAGCAAGTCGACACGTTTCAGCCCATCTAATTAGGGCCTCATCAGGACTGGGGGCCAAATGAAACCTAGGACACAAGTAAGTGCGCATTCACATATACACATATGTATATATATTTAAAATATTTACATTTCAACATATATGTGGGGATCAACCACACCACATTCTCTCAAATATACCACAGATTTACTACAATCAAGCTGTGGACAACAGTAGAGCCAAAAGAGAGACGCAAAAGTGTGTACCTATTTTTGAATTTCAAAGATAGAGTCATTGTATACTTATATCTGGTTGAAACAGTTTGAGTATAGTATATGCGTTTCCCCACAGAGACGCTGAGTTAATATTCTGTTGTGACTAGCTCGGCTGAGTTCGGAGACCTCCATCTAGATCTTGAAGTAGGCATTGTCGCAAGGTACATTTAGAATGGGGTTTCTATCGTATATACCTTTTATAGAGCCGTTTGATTGCACTTTCCGGCACATTTTAGCAGTTGGGATTATTTTGGTCTTGATCATTCCTCTCGCACAGATACTTGTTTATCACTCGTTCAGCATGGAATTTTAAGGAACGTTATTCTATTTTATTTTGTTGTACTTTTTGCAGTAATTGATACTGTTGAAAGGTACACACCTTTGGGTCTCTCTTTTGGCTCTACTGTTGTTTACAGCTTGATTATAGTAAATCTGTGGTATATTTGGGAGAATGTGGTGTGGTTGATCCCCACATATATGTTGAAATGTAAATATTTTAAATATATATACATATGTGTATATGTGAATGCGCACTTATTTGTGTCCTAGGTTTCCTTTGGCCCCCAGTCCTGATGAGGCCCTAATTAGATGGGCTGAAACGCGCCGGCTTGCTACAGAAAGAAGCTCTGCCTAAATTGAATTTATGTATAAAGAATACATTTCAACTCCAGTAAATAGTAGGGTTTAATGACAAATACCCTAAGAGGTGTTGATATAAGGGCGATCTTAACTTATGTGAACTGCGAACTGTAATTTTGGTGCTTATAATCTTTTTTTCGCAGCACATCCAATACTAGGGCTCCAAGGATTCTGTTTTCTGTTTCTAGACATATCTATGTATTACTTACATGTCATTTTTTGTATGTTTATAATTTTTTGTATGTATACTTTTTTATGTTGTGTTTGACGTTATGTAAATAGATGTGTATTGTTCGTATGGCAAAGAAATCTATGAAAATGTGTATATATATAAAAATTCATATATAAAAGAATTGGATGTATAACAATATACATTGGACCTACAACCGAACGTGAGAGTATTTTTTGAAATTAATATAATTGGTCTCTCAGAGAATAATTTCTCTTTGATGGAATAATTTAGGTTTCCATTATCTATATAAATAAGTATTGTTATATCTATTCCACTGCATTATTTTTGTCTTTGGTCTCTCTAGCCCAGATGCAGGCGGAGTATTAGAGCAAACCCCCTTTTTTTTAAAAGAACACATAACTCTACTGGTCACTACATTTCAATTTCAATATTGCTTTCAACAAAAGCAGACAGGCAGATATGAAGAAATGGGTAGGGAATTCATCAAGGAATCTTGGGAATTACCGTACAGATTTCGATGCCGGAGTAGGGATAGAGAAGTGTTTTTAAGTTTTCAAAGTGTGAGAACACTTTAAGTAGATCACTCATATGTCAGGATATAATGCTGCATGGGGCCTGTATCGGTTCAGTAGCAAACTTATCATGCCACTTGAAGGGTTCCCCAGCTGCTGTGATCACTCCAGTGTTCAGGCTACTTTCGAATGATTAGTTAAAAAAAAAAATTAAAAAAAAATAACAATTTAATAAGCTTCAAGCCAAATAATGGCGAGATTAATGCCAATTTCCGATACAAATAAATACAAATATGCCTATTGTACGAAGTACTGTTAAAAATTTACCTTGATAGTCTAAGGTGGATGAGGTTTTACTCATTGAGCTGTTCACGTAGCGTATTATCCAGTTATAAAGTGGTAATGCATTAAGGTGCCAAGGATACATGAGATACACGGTGCCACAAGTAATACGAAAACGTGCTGGTACATTATAAGTGCATAACAGTACATAAAGTGCATAATTCCACCTCTTATCATAATAAGAGTTTAAAAATGATATACTAAAAACAATCATCCTGATTTTCATATATCAATGCATCCAGGTGCTCGTAGTCCTTTCTTTTCTTAATTGATAATTATATAAATCGAGTTACAGTTTTTATAATTTTCACATTTTCCAGGCTACACACAAAATTAAATGCATATTTATAGTTATAAAGCATGTTTGTTAAAAAGAGGGGTTTTAAAACTGATTTCCGGATATCCCTATAAAAACTATAAAAAAGGATAAAATGCAATGTAGATTGTGGGGTTTTGCCATCGCACGGACAGGCTGGTAATTTATAGCACCACTTTTCCATTCTCGGGAATGCAACACAATAATGTAATAACATAAGTCATAACAAGTACGTGTACAGGTGTAAATGTATGGCACTTTTTTGTGACTTTGGACTATGTATAACCATTATGCTCTCTGAGTCATGTGTGAGACAGATATCTACATGCAAGATGAAGAGGCCTAAACTACTGTCACTGCAGGCAGTGATTATTAGAAAAGCACTTTTTTCTGCCCACTACTTAGTTATTAAGTAAGTAAGTAAGTAATATATTTATTGTTTGGTTAATTAAAACCTTTACAATTTCCATGTAAAAAAAGCATGTTAGCAGCAGAATTCTTATCCTAAAACCATTTAAATAGAACATATAAAACTTTCTTGAGTTGTTTTAACATCCCCAAAGAAATTAACAGTAAATGTCTGCACAGTCCATCAATTAAAAAAATAAGGCTCAGTTATCAAAGGGAGAGAGAGAGACTGTTCCGTCAACAGTTGGTAGTTAGCAGCAGTGAAGAAAGATTTGCTGTTAGCTTTACTACTCAAGCGTATAACGACTAAGTGTTAGATAAGCATTGAAAGTCAATTTTGCTTTAATATAATGATTTACGGGGCCATGAGATGCAAAAATTAAGCGATCCGGTCACTTGACGCAAGAGCTTTTGCCCCTGCCACTTCCGTGAATTGGACAAGGCGACACGCCAGCTGTACATCTCCCCCTCCAAAACATGCCATCACAGCTTGTCTGCAGGATCTTATCTGCCTTCTATCAATGAGCGGCTTTAATAGCTGTCGCCGTTCGGCCTGTAGCTTTCTGCATATACACAGTAGGTGTAATACACTTTCATTAGCATCCTTACATAGGTGGCATATTGACTGACCCTGGAGACGCTTCCACGGGGGAAGATGCGGTAAAGATGGCAAAATACCCAATCGAAGATAAAGATATTTTTCTTTCTTCTTTCTATTGAATCCCGTGCCTAAGTATGGTTGTGGAGAGAGTTTGTCATAGCTGTGAACCACAAACCATCCGTGGGCTCTTTCTGTAAGTGCCGCCTTGTCTTCTACTAATGATAGCTTTTTCGCTGTCTTGTTAACAATTTGTTTAAAACAAATTGTTAATTTGTTTAAAACAATGATTAGACCCTGAGGGGGCCCAAAGTTCCTTGAGACCCAGACGTTCTATTGATGCTATCAAATAGGTCCTTGCTGCACACTCCTTCTTTAGATGTATTTCATTCTTTAGATATGAGTTCAGTGTGCCTTTGTCAGATTTTTTTATCCTATACCAGGTCTTAACATATGCTCCTTTGCAGGCTATTTCTTGACTTTGCATGCCGAATTCTAGCCTTATTTGGACTGGCGAGACGTACTTTGGTAAATTAAATATTATCCTGACAGCTCTTGAGACAGTTCTGTCCAAAGTGAGTGCATCTCTTCCCCTCAAACACTCACTCTCATACGTGATTGCCGGGATGAGTTTTGCTTGCCAGACTTGTAGCAGTGGAATAAGGCTAGGGCCGACCGTTTTCTGTTTGATTGATTTTATGGCTACCGCTATCGTAATGCCTCTTCTTTTAATTGCTTCTTTCGAATGGGAGATACTTGATGCTGAACGATCAAGGTTGATGTGGGATGCTTCCGGGCATCGCATATCTGGTGACCGTCAGTTCCAGGGTTACTTGTTGTATGCAAGTATTGTTTCCACCAACACATACAGTCAGCAAGGCACTTTATGGCCTTCGGTAAATGTTTCCTTAATACGATTTGATGCTTTGAGCAGAATGAAAGCCATGCTTTTACAGAAGTCTGTGCCCTTAACCTCCGCTCGAGAGACTTTTGATCTCCAGATCGCAAGGTCTTCAGCAGAGATAGTCACTCATATGTACAAATTGCCCCTTCCATTTTGCAGAAATGGTCAATCGTTTCTTTAACATTTCTGATACGACAGGCATCGTCCACCTATTTAAGACCATAGGTTCTGAACTATGAAGCACCTTTCAGACGATCCTCGGAGTTATACCGAACTTTATATACTCTGTATTTGGAAGCATATTTGGAGGACTTCCACTGATCCTGTTTCTAATAGCAGGTATCCTGATCGTAATTTTTCTGCTACACAATGGGCCTCCCAGTCACCAAGGAGATGGAAGCAGTGCTCCTGGAATGAAAATACCGTGATCTCATGGTACAAAATCTAGGCACACCTCGCCTAAGAGAACGAAGTGCATCTTGGTTCCTGTGATTTAGACCAGTCTGGATGGACTGCATCTTACCTGTCCTGCGACACCTGTTTTGCGGAGAAGAATGCGTGTTGGATCTCTGTCTGACACTCCCATCATGTGCGCAACTGGACGTTGATGCTTTACTGGACCTGATAACGGCCCATGTTCTGCAGTGTCCCCAGCGTATTCCAATGTTGATGGCCATTCCTAGAGCCAGCACAGGTAGTATTGGCTCCTGTTGGTATGGACATCGGCTCATCCTTTGACACCCAGGCCTTGGTTGGCACACAGGCTGCCCCAGCATCGGTTGTGGACAGTACAAAAGACCATCTGTGCTCAATTGACATAATCTGCGAGTTGTTACAGGGACCATCGTCTGCAGTGGCAGGCAATGAGAATGTTGCGTCTACCAGCAAGGACACTTAAACATTTGACTCATTTTGGCTCATTATGTGCTGGGAGAAATTGGATATTTGAAACACAAACAGAAAATTGGAACACCATAACAAAATTGACATTCTTTTTGATCATGCATGGCTTTCAAATGCTTATAGTATTTCGAATCATACATACAGGTATTTTAGAGCTATAGCTTGAGTGACAATTTCCATGTTCACTTTTTGAAGATTTTTTTTATTAATTTTAGACATTTTTAAACATTGTTTTTAGCGAAAACAAAAAACAAATGTTTTTTAACTAGTTGCATTTCAGTATCTAGTCAGCCTAGTAGTACGTTCAGAAATTAACTATGTCGTCCATTCGGAAGAGGAGTGGGTATTATATTCCATATAGGTACCCTAATATAGGCCCAGGTAACTTCGTTACCCTTCACCTATATTCTTCCCTACATTACACTTATAACGGTTTACCTTTTACCTAGATACAACACTGCATTCAGAAAGGGGGTATTCCCTAGTTCAAAATCTCATACATTATGCATGAGGCTTCTTGGAAGCACAGCAGGACCACCATCTCCAGTATAATATCTCTGTATAAAGTTCATGCCCGACTTCTTCCTTAGACCGACACAGTAGCACAGTGGGATAGGACCCCTCGGGAGATCTGAAGGTATATATACATCACATCTTGCTAAGACAGACAGAGGAGACCAGGACTTCCCGGCTGACACACTGACCAGAGAAGCTGAGGTTCCTGAATGCAGACACCCCAGCTTGCAGTGGTCTAAAATCCTTCATGGGGTGTCCAACTCGGGACCAAGACAGGGTCCCACAGAATCTCGCTTCAGGTAATGGGGTTGACTTTATCCTAGAGGGATTTTTAGCTTAACACTTACACACATGCTAGGTACAATTAGGTACATCTGGTTAGGAAAACACTGAGGACTAAGCTTCTTTTTATTATCATGAATTTTATGTACTTGTATGTATTCATGATTACTGCAAGATGGTAGAGTTATATCTTCCATTTACTTTCATAGTACTGCTAATCATTTATATCTTTTGCCGCTCATATATTTTACACCAGACTGACAACTGCTCAATAAATACTTATTGAAAGCGCCCAACCTGTTTATAGTGACTGAGCGAAAAGTAGTATATTGTTTCCAAAGTCCTGAGGGATCAGGGTTGTCATATTCGATGGTTGCCAAGAACTATTCTGTCCTTGGTAAGAAGAAATTCTAGTGGCACTGTGAGATAGCTGATACAGAAGGCCAACATACTTGGTGGGGGTGTTAAGAATCAGTCTGACTCCAATCCTACAGTGTATGCTGTCTGAACGTGCAGATCCCGTATAGGTGTTATAGGAACCACACGACAGAAGCTGATCTGATTGTTCAGGAAGTGGAGCCTAAAGTGTGTAGTGCTTTGTATGTATGTGTGTGAGTAATTGGTAATGTGCATGTTTGTCTACAGGGAGCCAGTGGCGGTCTCTGATGTGGGGAGATGTGATTCGCGGAGAGGTGCAGTGTAAGTCTACCAGCAGTCTTCTGCATGGTTTAGAGACACTTGGTGAGTTGGGTGGAGATTTTTCTATTTAGAGTCTAGCTTGCTGGTGATGAGTGCTTAGAATTCAAATGCATATACAGTATTTAGAATAAGTACCATGTCTGCAAAGATTTGAACCTTTTTTTATATATTATGGTAGTAGCAGGGGCCAGCAATAGAGGTTTAGGGTGATGTTGGCACAAAGAGTTAAAGGTGCATAAAATCTATAGCACATGCTTCAAGCACATTTGGGGGCGCAGACATAAATTTGGCTTCAGCTGTAGTTTTGGCAAGTGATTAGTTCAAAGTTTTAATTCAGGAAACCGATTACACTGTAAGAATTAATCATAACCGTGTCAAAGAAACTCTCACAAAGAAGGTTATAATTCAGTTTCTTCAAGGATTTGCAAATGGCTATAGAGTATACTAAAGCATACTTTTAGTGTGGAATATATTTCTAGAAGAGATAAGCATGCTTCATATTGACTCTCCAGGTTGGTGGAACTTACTGAAATAGAAGACAGTTGTGAGAATGAAGGGGTTTAGTTAGAGAAGGCGTGTGTAATACCTCAAGGCATCATAACAGACAAACTGGAAATGATAAGATTATATTGGATAGTTTGAGATAAACTCCCTTATGTAGAGGGCTTGTTAAAGCATGGTATTACGTTTTCTTTACAAAAGGGGTTGAGTCAATGCCTTTTCAAAATGGCTCAAGAGTGCTATCTGGGTAGGTTAAAATTGAAAAGAAAATCACAATGGTGTTGTGGTTGCTGTATTTAGATCACAATGTGGAGTTAATGGTTGGCGACTGTGTTGATTGTTGCAAGAGTGTTAAACTATGTGGCACCTCTACCCCTTTCATGGGTTGCATAAAAGTTCACAAAATGCTGTGGGAAGAGAGCTCTTTGAAGATCATATGTCCTTTAACTGGAGAAATAGCAACATAAACTGAAATTATTCTAGCGGGTCTTTTCTCGAGATGGCCTGAAGTATATTTGCGAGCGATATCGATACCTTCAGATTTTTAATGTTTCTTGAGGAGATGTTTAAAAGAGAAGACTTCCCTATGACAATATTAACAGACAATGAAGTAGTTTAAGTTAAATAAAGCATTTTCAGAGTGGGATAGGTATTGTGCACAAGAAAATGTGCTTTATCATTTGGAAATGAAGGGAGTTGTGAACAATTCAAAAGGCCCACTAAAGAAGGCATCGCGTTGACCAAAAGCAATAATCTAGATATTAAAAAAAAGCTGCAAAGTTGTATTTTTTCACATTAGGCAATGCCTCATGCCAATACAGGTCTTACATCATTTGACATGTTCAAAGGTTATAGGTTGGATACAATTTTGAGGCTGGGTTGGATGAAGACATATAAGGCTACCAAAATTGCAAGTGTGAAGGTTAAATGGTTTAAAAGAGATAGACAGGAGCAAGATGGAATAATGGAGATGAATGAAAGGAGGAAAGTGGATGCTGAATTGAGGGTGAAAGTATTTTGTTTGGAAAAGAGATGTTGTTGAAGTTTGCAAAACCTCTGAATATTGTAAAATTGTTGTTAGAACAGAAGATGGCTACATTTGGAACATTAATCATGTCTCGCTAGGAAGTGTTCTCGGTGTGAGGAGTTGCATAGGTGGTGAGAATGAAAAGGAAATAAAGAATTGTGTTGCTGATGTGGGAAAGAACAAGAACAATGGTGGGCAGTGTGACAGAATATTGCGGAGCAAGACTTCGAAAAGACCAAAATATTAGGAATATTTTCTTTCAAGTTTCCTATATTTCACTGTACAGTCTATCTGAAAAGAAATAGAAATTGCAGGATTTGTGGGAGCAGTGCAAGTCCAGCCAAAGGAATCTAGTACAGATGATTAATGGCCCTAGTTGCAACACTGGTAATTGCAGACCAAAGAGAGCATGCATTTGGGGCAAAAATGACTAAATGATACGCTGAAGTCCAGCACATCACTTCGTCTCTTAGATATAATACTACATGTTGAAATGCTCCAAACTTCTGATTAAAATAAAAAATGTTTGATATTGTTTTGTTTGTGAATTAAGTAAAATATTTTTATAAATTGTGTATTTGCATGGGCACTTGTTTATGTATTTGTCTAAATTGGTTTGAGAGACTGCTTAGTTGGGGGGCCCGGCTTACATTAGTGGGTCAGTGGGGGTTCACGGAAGTCAAAAGGTTAAAAACCGCTGATTCATAGGTTAACATGAGTTACACCCTTCCATCATAGCCTGTATATTATCAATAAGAACTCTAGGCTAATGTTATCGCTTATTTCTTGAATGTAAAAATGTGTGCTTTTATTTCCGCAGACAGGTGCGTGTCTGCTGGAGTGCACTATTGTAACAAGTATGTATTTTTACCTTTTTCAGTAGAGCAGGGAATTTTTGGATCCCCATGTCTCGTCCTTTAAGCTCTGTAACTAATAACAAATATTTGCAAACTTTGAGTTAATGGACACTTTTATATATCACACATTTTGTATGAAAGACTTGGCATGGAAAACAAAAACATGTATTAAATAACGTGGCAGTGCATATATCAGGCTCAGAAAGGGCTACAATTGTGTCTGGGCGGCTTGTATTTCATACAACGTAAGCTTAGCAGTGGGAGAAGCCTAACTAAGGGGCTCATTTACAAGCCCATTGCACCGCTGATGCATCACTTTTTTGACGCAGCGCAAAGTGCAGACCCATATATACGAAGCCAGGCAAAGCCACTTTACATGGCTTTTCATGGCCTCATTAATATGAAGTAAGACAAAGCAGCGCAAGACGCTGTGTAGCCTTACTCTGCCTCAAAGATGCATTCCATTGGCATTGCGGTGGGTGTTCCCAAGCAAAACCAATGGATGTTGGGGCATTCTAAGGATTTACAAGGACTTATAAACATGGGAATGGTTCAAAAGCCTACGTCTCCCCAGGGGAGGTGTAAAAAGGAAATTTTATTTTATTTCTCCTCGTTTATTCCTCTTTCTTTGTATGCTGCATTCTGCAGCACACAGAGAAGGATGGGAACACCTCCATTGAGTGTTTGTGTGCAGGAAGGTGTCCCTTTCTGCACAAAACAATCCATTTGAATCTTTATTCGATCCATTAATAAACAGATCATAAAAGTACAAGCTCATAACAGATTTTATGATAAAACCATTTGCATAAATACCAGAACATTTAAAATGTTTTTTTAAAACAATTAAAATCAGATTAAAACCATAATTGATCCATCCTTAGAGATTCATTACGGCAAACTTCTTACCCTTCTATTTCTCCAACAAGCCCATAAAAAAGATGCTACCACAAAACAAACATAAGGGATAGGCAAGGCTTTTAGAAAATACAGTGCAACTTTACATTGAGAGAAATATTGACGCCTTAAAATTGAGAGAAGTAACTTTTCCCTTTCGATACAATAAAATGGGCAAAAGAACAACAAGTGTAAATCAGACTGAGGGGAGTGATTGTCACACGGGCACGGGCCTAGTTCTGAAAGCTTGAACCTTTTTTTCTGGAAACCCCAGCATTAGTGGGATTAGGTTGAAGCGAAATCGCAACAGGATAAACCTATGCTGTGCCACTGTGACATGGTTAAGATAAAAATAGCCTTCCCCCGGTCTGGGTGAAAGTCCATTATAAACTGTAAGCGACTGTGAACACCTGTTCTTTTCCCAGCGTTCAGCAGAGGCCTTTTGTATGAATAAATCAATTATTTCCCGTTTGGATACCTTGGTACATAATAAGGGGTTCCTAAATAATTCTCCGTCCCAATTAGTTTTAAGTTCGGCCGGAACATAACTAAGCCAACCAATTCTACTGTGACCCTCAACCCTCAGACAGTCCCTGATTATACGTTGCATTAAATCAACGGTATACCTACACCAGATTGAAATCCACAAAAGGATAGGTGCTAACTTGATAGAATCACACAGGTAAGGGAGACCCAGTTCAAGATGTAGAATATAATTAGAGGTAGAGGGAGGTAACGAGGCCCTGGACTTAAAAAAGGCATCTTCTGCTTTCTGAAGCTGATCTATTTTGGCCATTCCCCAAACTCCCTCCCCGTAGGTAACAGCTGCCTTTGGCTTCGCTTGATATATAGTCTTAATCATTTCCAGTGGGCTAGCTCCTAATTTTTTAGCAAAGCCTTTTATAGCTTGAAAGCCCCTCTCCATGCCCATTGCTCTGGTTGCAACCAAGTTATTCCATGTCTGTTTACTATCGAACAAAATCCCCAGATAAGGAAAAGAGTCAACCACCTCGACTTTCTTAGAGGCCAGATGGAAATATGGAGCCTTTGTGCCTCTCGTAGCTCCTGCTATAATAATGAACTATTTTGACTCGTTCACTCTAAGATCCAGTGAGACCATAAATGAGGCGTAGGAAGATAGCAGTTTTTGGAGGGCTACCCCAGTCCTCGCGATCAAAACCGCGTCATCGGCGTATGCCAGTATGGGGAGTGAGTTGTTTTCAAATTTGGGGACATCTAAAGACAGTTCAGACAGGGCCACCTCCACCCCGTTAGTATAGATGGAAAAAAGAAACGGGGCGAGGATGTAACCCTGTATGTCTCCCTTTTCTATTTTAAATGAACGTGTGCATTCCCCATTTCTGCCATATCTCACCGAAGCAGAGGCATTGGAATACAGCTGGCGAATAAAGCGGATGATCAGGGGATCAATTCCCATTCCTTCCATCATAGACCACAGTTTTGAATGGGACACACAATCAAATGCAGCTGAAAGGTCCTTGAATGCCATATAGATTTTTCCATTTTTCGCCTTTGTATATTTATCTATACAAAGAGAAAGATTCAAGCCTTGGTCCACTGTCCCCTTGCCCTTTTGAAAACCATATTGCGCCAACATTAAAATATTGCGTTCCTGGGCCCACTCCTCCAATCTAGCTAGCAACAACCGACCCATAAGTTTGGCAGGTGAATCCAAAAGGGAAATTGGTCTGTAGTTTTTAGGACTACCCCTGTCTCCCTTTTTAAAAATAGAAACTATTACACTATGATTCCATGATGGCGGGGGGCCCTCTAGCACTATACTATTAAAAACATTTGTTTAAAAGGGCACCCACAGGTCATAGTTGTCCTGGAAAAGATCTATTGGGACCCCATCAGGCCCCGGGGCCTTCCCTTGGGCACACATTTCCAATGCTTCCCTCACTTCTCCAATGGCGAAAGTCAGGGTACCTTGGGGAGACAGCGAAAAATCTGTATAAGGGGGCTCATTAGGTTGTAGTGCAAAAATATTTTCAAAGTGTCCTACCCATAGTTCTTCCTCTACATGAGTGTCTAGAGACGGGTCAGTCACATTTTTGTAATACGCGCATTCATGACCTTCCAAAACAATCAATCCTACCAAGGTGAAAGGGTGCCTACTTTGGGCAGGGCAGTCCAAGTGGTGGCAGCGTTGTGGGAAAGGACAAGAATGTGCCGTATATCATAAATACAATGCATTCCTGCCCTTTGCTTTAGACTCAGGGCAATGCGGCAAAGTGCCCTGCATCAAAAACTTGTAAATGAGGGCTTAACTATAAATATAATCCAAATATGTATGCATGCTTTAGATGACAGTAATTGTTCTCAGCTCGCCAATAGCCCCTTCAACAAACTAGATTACCCGTGAGACTGCTGATGGATATAATAATTTCTGATAGACAGTGACAGAAGGTTAGATGAAATTGGACAATTAGTTCATGGCTCACTATGTTTGTACTTTGTTTTCTCTATTTTCTATTCAAAAGCAATGCTATTTCTGACGTTTGCTAAATATTCTCAAAATCAAAATTCATGCAACTTGTGCACAGTGCTTCTTTAGCTCTCCCTTTAAATCCCTATTTAGTCTTAGTCCTGTTGAAAAATACTATCATGTGCTCTCCAGCTAAATATAGTGATTCTCCTAGTTTTATGAAAGGTATGCTATTTCAAAAAAAGGAAAATGATGAGCGCTATCAACAGAGGTGGCTATTGGCCTCGAGGAACTAAAACACACTTTCAGCCATTAGATGCACCTATATGATGAGAAGTCTCAAAGTACATTCAAAGAGAATTACATTTCAAGCCAGAGGGAAAGACGTCAAAAGGAAATTCATAATTCTTCTAGACTATGTCACACTATAAAGAGATTTAACATTTTATGTGATGCTTTGTGCTCATGAAAGGTATACACATACTGAAGTTACTGCCAATTTAGTCAAGCAGCTCAGTGGAACTGTACGAGGAGTTTTATGTATGAAATCCAGGGGCATATTCACAATGGGATTACGCCACTGGAACATCACTTTTTTTGATGTTCTGGGGGTGCGATTTCCTGCACCATATTTACAAAGTGGCATTAAGCCACTTTTTGTGGCTTAAAACTGCTTTGTAAATATGGTACCCTTTCAAGCAGGTATCTGCGTGAAAGGGGCGTGCAATGGATGTTGCTGTGGGAATTGCACCACAACATACATTGCTTTTTATGCCGCCCCAGATTTACAAGGAGATGTAAAACTGAGGCAGAGTCGAAAACTAATGCCATGCAATAGCAGGCATTAGAATGGCACAACTAGGAGAAATACTTTTTTTCTCTCGTTTGTGCTTTTTCTGTGTGCTGCATTATATAGCACACATAGAAAGAGCAACATGCCATTAATGATTGTTTATGTGCAGGAGGGTGTCCCTTCCTGCACATAAACAATCATTAAATAGTGACGATTTGCAACTTCTATGTGTGATGCAGAATGCTGCAGCTCTGTGCTCCGTCTATGCTTAAAGCTTTTTGGCGCTAGAATACACAATTTTTAATTTAATTATTTTATATCTCCAGTTCTCGACATTGGATTTTTATCAATTTGGTCTCATATTAATGATATAAATATATTCTATCTTTACAAATTGGTGTTGGATTTTTATTGTGTTGTGCCTTTTACTTATTTTCTGTTTTCGTTGTATTAAATGCTTTACACATACCTGTCTTCTAAGTTAAGCCTGACTCTTCATTGTCTAAGCTACCACAGGTTGAGCAAGTTTACTGAGACTTCACTGGGCCTATTAGTGATTGTGATGTTATCACTAACTGTGGGTCAATACAATACCCTATCCTACTAATACCCACTTTCCTGAGTCTGACCATATGATCCGTGGAAGCCCGTCAGGGGAGTCAGATGGACCTGAAGCCTGAACAAGTTGCCCAGGTCCCTGCCAGCAAGAAGATGGGCTGGGAGCATAGGAAACCCACCAAGGAGAGTCCCACTGTCTGGGAGGAGGCTGACCCTGAGGGTTATACCCTAAAACTTACTGAGAGGGACATTGCTACTTTGGGAGACCTGTCTGAGCTATCTGGGTGGTAGGATGACCATCCCTAAAAGAAGGAGTGCCCGAATCTTGAGGGCCTATGGTGACAGACCAAGGCCCGGCAGCTGGCAAAACCTCTGATGATATCTATTAAGCAAATGGTTTGCTGTATAGGGAGCCTAAGATCCATGTGCCTGGATCAACCAATGGATTGGTGATCCCCCAGTGCTGCCGGGCCTTCCTACTGGAGCTGGCTCATGACATACCACTGGCAGAATGTCATCGGTGGGCAAACCTTTGAACAGCTGTTCCCCCATATTTATTGGTCCCAGTTGAAGATGCACACCGATACATTCTGTAGGTCTGACCTACCTGTCAGGCTAGTGGGTTGTCAGGGGTCTAGCGAAAGGCCCTGCCCTTTCCATTCGCTGTTGAGGGAGCCCTCTTTGAATGGGTGGGAAACAACATTGTGGGGCCTATGGACACCATGACAGCTTAGTAAACAACTTTATACTGGTTTTTGTTGACTACCACACGGTACCCTGAAACCATACCACTTGGGTCAGTGAAAGCATATGTGGTTGCCAGGGCATTGCTGGGAATTTTTACCTATATGGGTTTTCCCAAGGAG
This sequence comes from Triturus cristatus, assembly GCF_964204655.1. Taxonomy (NCBI): domain Eukaryota; kingdom Metazoa; phylum Chordata; class Amphibia; order Caudata; family Salamandridae; genus Triturus; species Triturus cristatus. Next base: position 1,571,597,152 of record NC_140589.1, read on the forward strand.
GTTGTGTCCGACAGAGGCACCCATTCTATCTTGACGTAAATGAAGTCAATGTTGGATAAGTGTGGGGTAACCTACAAGTATTTCACCCCATACCAACCTAGACCAATGGGCTTGTTGCAAGATTCAATAAGACCTGAGCGGCATGATTATGGGCCTACCAGAACCTCTGAGGCCTAAGTGAGACATTATTTTACCATGCCCGCTGTTTGCTTATGGGGAAGTGCCTTAGAAGGTAATGGGGGTTCTACCCCTTTGAACTTCTGTTTCGCCTTCCTGTATGAGGGCATCTCAGTCTTGTCAAGGAGGGGTGGAAGCAAGCTCCCAGGAACCCCCCACATGCTATAGTGACCTACATGTTGAGAACCTGGAAACCAGCCAGGAGGTCATAAAGCAATGGTATGACAAGAAGGCCACTCTGGTGGAGTATTAGCCTTACCAAAATGTGTGGGTCATGGAGCCTATGGAGCCCTGGGTCTTGCAGGATCAGGAGACTAGGCCCTACAAAGTGAAAGAGCGAAAAAGGAGGGCAATCCAGATACCGCCATCTTGCCCCTTGGAGGAGGTAGAGGAGGCACTGCAGCAGAGTGTCAGGGGCAAGGCACACGGTCCTGATGGGCTCCCTATCAACCTCCTAAAGTATAACCCCAACTTCTGAGTGCAATTATTTATGAATTTATAGCCTTGCTTCTTCCCTTGTCCCTACTTCATGGTCAACTTCCATTATAGTACCCATTTTTTTTTTTTTTTTTTAAAGGGGGCCTCTCTCTGCCCAATTGTTATAGACCCATTTTACTAATCAACACTACCTCAAAACTTTTTGGCAGGGTGTTTTACAATTGCATTAATGAATAGGCCAAAACAAAGTCAAGACTGCATCCTGGTCAGTATGGTTTTAGACCCAACGTGGGCCCTATAGAGCAGTGCCTTAACCTTAAGTTAATAATAGAGAAATACACCATTGCCAAAAAATGCCCTATTTATCTTGTTTTTTTTATCTATCAACAGCATTTGATAGTGTAAATCATTCAAAGTTGTGGACCATTTTAATGTCCCTCGGCCTGATGAAACACTTGTGCACTTTTTGGCATACCTGCATAGATGTATGAAAGCAAGAATAAGAATTAATACCAACGGTGAAGTGTCAGAAGCTGTCGACATTCTGAGAGGTGTGAGCCAAGGTTATGTTTTAGCCCCACTTTTATTCATATTATACATTAATGACCTTCAATCTTTTAACTACTATTACCACTGATGTCCAGAAAAGCCAGGCTCTGTCTTACCTGCACTATTATATGCCAATAACGCCATGTTAACGGCTCGGACCCCAAAGGACTATTTATTCTTTTTTAGTAAGTGGCTTTGTAAAGTTTATGACATCATTAGACCGCCCAAAATGTTTACCAAATCTTTTATTACGTCTTGTGCCCCAAAAAATATATTATATCATCTCTAAAAGTAGGTTACTCTAGTCTCTACTGCACAAGCACTTTTTCTTATCTTGGCATGACTTTCAGCGACAGTAGTTCTATAAAAGCACATATATCAAACAGTGGGAGCAAACTTTTCAGAGCAATAGGCTTGTTGATCAGCCTACCTCGCCACAGAAAAGGGAGAGCCCTAGTCCCTTTACTCCAGATTTACAGATCACCGTGTATCCCCATTGCTACCTACTGGGTTGAAGTCTGGGGAATTGAGAATTGCCATAAAATTCAACTTGAGGAGCATAGATTCTGTAGGAAGATCTTAGAGGAGCTGATTTCTTGCTCTAGTTGTGTATGTCACAGTGAGCTAGGCATTCCTTATGTTGAAGATTATATTAGTGCTTTCCCACTGGTTTACTGGTTTGCAATTTGGCAAAATACAGATGGTTCCCTCACGAAAGATGTCATAAATGACTGCCTTTCCTGAGACAGAGGTAGTAAAATTCCATGGCTGAAGTATATTGAATCATGCATGCACAAGATAGGTTATAATCAATTGTTTGAGAACCCAAGGGGCTCCCACAGTGTCAGTAAAACACAGTTGCAGGCCTGCTGGTTCAAGTTTGTGCATGCTGAGGGACTGAAGAGGGAGTGCAGAAAATCTAGAGTGACAGTCTATCTGGCCAGAAACCAGTGAGGGCACGTCCCACCCCAAAGCTACCTGACTAGTCCTAAGGTGTTGTTTAGCCTTAAGGAAGGCACAAAAAAGTACCTCTTAAACTTTCCATTACGTTTTCAAACAAAGTTAGACTTTTGTCCCTGACCATGCAACCGGAGGTCCAGCCAATCTACATTACATTTTTTATTGTTCTGTGATTTTTATTCAATGTATACCAAAAGTATTTTCTCACCATTAAATAAGAGGTTACACATTAATGATTTTAGTGAAGTTTACAATGCATTACTTCAGTTGAATAACGAGGATGTTTTTAACTGTGTTGGTTTGTTTATAGAAATTGCTGTCCGAGCACGGCAGTCCATGTCCACTCCATAATTTCAGCATACTACCTTAGAATTTCTTAAGAGTGCTCTAGGAAGATAATATCTGACGCACAAGAAAATCCCCTTACTGCCAATTATTTATTGGCGCTTTCACAAGTGAAGTTTTCAAGGTTATTTATGTGACTTTTGTGCACTGCACTGAACTGATCGGAACATGTGAGAGCAGCATTAGGCTAATGTAAACACTAACATAGCAGATCATGTAGTAGATTTTTGTTTACTAGTTTTAAGGCCTGTGCTGCTGCACTCAACTCCCTATATTTAGCTATTGGGAGAGGGCACTGAGGCATGTGGTTCTGTAACTTTTTAAGTTATTTTTCGGCATTCTTTTTTTGTGTACTTTTATGGTTTATATGTGTAAACCGAACAAAGATGAATAAAATGGAAAATGGAAATGGAAAGAGGAGATCACCTACCTGGTGGACCCCAAGAAGTCCAGAACACCTCATGGGTCCTGCATGTGAACAGCCTGAACCCTACTTTGAGAGGTCTGAAGTTACTATGCTGTACCTGACAGATGTTGGAGAGGAGAAGAAGAGTGACCTCTTTCAAAAGAGCAAGATGGGTCACTGGAAGGAGTCATCTCACCTCTACCCTGACTAAATATCAACAGAGGAACCATTGCCAGTTGTTTGGGCAGTTTGCCCCTCGATTCTCAGTACGCCAGGGCTCAATGTCTGCTATACTCATGACACAGGTACTAGGGACCGCATGCCTGTCAAAAATAATATATACATGATGTCGGACAAATTGTGAGCTGGCAACTAAGATAAGGTGTCTACGATGTTGGAGCTGGGGGTGATTGAGCCCTCATGTTGTCCCTGTTCAGTCCAGTTTTACTGGTAAGAAACCACCCAATAACTGAGGTTCTGTGGTGACTACTTGGATCTCAATTCAGGCAGAAAGAATGATGCTCTCCCTATCCCCAGAGTGGATGAGCTCATTGATTGATTGGGGGCTGGCAAGTTCCTCAATACTTTTGACTCGCTATCAGGGTATTGTCAGAGTGCCCTAAACAGTACCTCATTTGAACAAGTGATCGGCGTGGGCACCAGCACTTACATTCGGGAACTGGCACACATTTCCCTGCATCAGTTATTTACTGAGAGCAAGAGAGAGAATAACGCACAGATCTGAAAGCCAGAGAAAGAGAAAGATGATAAAACCCCCACACAGGTAGAAAGCAGGAACCTGCAAGAGTGAGTAAAAGAGGCAGGAACATTCTAGTAGGTGATTATAGACTAGCAGACTTGGTAAGAGCTGCCCCATACTTAATTTCACCCGACATCAGATTCTTAACAAAGCACTCCTTCTTTCACAAATTAAGCACTGCACTAATTTAGGTGTCCAAAGAAAGGTTGGCATTCCTCACCTCAGAGGGCCACTTTCAGTTTAAAGTAATGCCCTTTGGACTAGCGAACCCTCTAGAGGTTGGTCTACCGGGTCCTGGCTGGACAAGAAAACTCAGTGTGGCCTACTTGGATGACCTTGCATTTCTGAGCTCCACTTGGGATGACCACTGGTACCACATACAGGAAGTGCTTTAGGCCCTGAGCCGGCAAGCCAGTAAGTACCAGGTAGGGTATGGATTCGTTTTTATCTTGAGCAGCCAAGTTGGTAGAGGCCATGTGCAGCCTCTTCAGACCAAGATATGGACCATTATTGCTTGGTAACCTGCCAAGACCCAGACTCTGGTGAGAGCTTTTTTGATTCTCACTGGGAATTACAGGAGAGGTTTTAAGGGTATAGCACCATTGTTGCCCCCTTATTATAGCTGACTTCTAACTAGCAGCCCAGACAAGTGATCAGGACAGAAGTGTTTTAGAGAGCTTTTGACACCCTGAAAGGAGCCATGTGCTCAGGACACTTGACTTCTCCAAGGAATTCCTAGTGCAGACAGATGTTTCAGATAATGCAATAGGGGCTGTATGAGAGAGTGTACCAACCTGTAACATTCATCAGCTGGATGTTTTTCCCCAGGGAACAAAGGTGGACTGAGACTGTGAAGGAGAACAAAGGTGGAGTGCAATTGAGAGTTAGATATTTGCAGTTGAGACCGTACTTGTTTGAGTGTTCATTGTTCAGATTGATCCTCAGACCGGTCAGGTGGCTAATGCAAATGAGGGATGAGGATCAAAAGCTGTTAAGGTGGTCCATCTCCCTACAAGCATTGGACTTTACATGGATCATTGCCCTGGGACTGATCCCACAAATGCTGATAGTCTTTCACAATGTATTTCCTGGTGAAGTCGCATTAGGGTGGGTAGTTCACCCTGCTTTCTGTTGGGGGATACACATGCTGGAAGTGGCCATCTCTTGCATAGTATTCTTCCAGTTTTTTGCTTGAACTGTTTTAGCTGGCAATATGACTTTGCACACTTTACTCCTGGTAAAGTGTGCTGCAAATGGCATGAACATGATTGCCATGTTAATTTACTTATAAGGTCCTATTATATACCTGTACCTAGGGCTTATAAATGTAATACTACAAGTGGGCTGCAACAAACATTTTGCCACTTGCTGCAATAGCACTTTAAAGTTATGTCTCCAGGTCTGGCTGCGCAGTGTTTAAACTGCCAATTCAACCACTCAAAATAATCCTTTTGACAAGTGTAAAAATGTCTTTTAAATATTTATGTCACACCTAAGGCGGGCCTTCTTGCCCAATAAGGCAAGTTGTATCGTATTTAAAAGTGAGGCTTGTACAAATTGTTGTTATTTTAAAATTCTTATTAGAGGAGCATCAATACAAAAACAATTCATATACAATAACAGAGGTAGGATTTGCCGAACACAAATACATATTGATACATATCCAAAACCGAATATGCACAGATCACCTAGTTGAGTTGCCCATGAGATAACTCCTTAATTGATGAATTCCCTCATGATTACATTGTTGTGTGCCCAATTTTCTATAACTATAAATATTGCATTTCACGCTTCTTAGAACTAAAAACTTGCACCACTTGAATCCATTTTATCAATCCATTTGGGCACTGGCATCCATATCAAGGTTCCACGCTTCCTCGCCTTACAACCCTTGGATAGATATAAATTACTCTACAAATGATACATAGACTGCAGTCTGGCTAATCATTATTGATATGTGGGGGTTAAGGGTTGAGCCACTGTCATAACCACAAAAACAAAATATAATTTCCCCCTGTCCATAGCAAATTGCTCATCAATTCTAAATAACTTCAGCTGAGGAGTAATCGAGACCTGTATATTAAGTACAGACCGCAAATACTTACAGATTCCTTCCTTAAGGGCCTCCAACTTTGTACAGTTATAAAACATATGTGCTAAATCTGCTTCATTGTTACCACAACAGAGGCATCTAGCACCAGGTCTATTCCTCATCTAGAAATTGTAGCCGATGTGTAATGAAGATTGAATAATGTTTTATAATGTTGGCTCTTCAATCCTGCTGACAATAATTCCTCGTCCTCGTGCCCAGCTGCACTGCCTTCTGAAAGTCTATCCCTTTGACCACTAATCTCCTGGCCCAGTTTTCTGTTTGCTTTCTGAGATCACCTGGCATTAAATCAATTAAAGCTTTATAAATACGCCTGACCTTTCCTCCCCCAGAAAGACCCATCAGATCCACAAATGTAATCTGCCCCAGTGTCAATTTGTCCCCATCTATTTTCAACACAAAATCCCTAATTTGCAAATGATTACAAAAATCCAATTAGTCAACTCAAATTTCAGTTGAAGTTCCTCATACGAATACATAGGCTCCTGATTGAATAGATCCCCCAATCTGACCACCCCTGCTTGCTCCCAGATGAGACAACTCTTATCAGGAAATACAGTTGGGAAGATTGATGAACCAGAGGAGAGCATAATAGTTATACAGCCATATGCCTAACCTCTCCTTGAGTTGTGCCCACATTTTAATTGCAGCCTTGAATACCTTAAATGTAACTTTTTTTTAAATACCTTCCTTCAACAGTCCTTAAAATACAAGCTTTTGCCTCGGCTCCTAATAACAACTTATAGATAGATGTTAAATCCTTAGGCCCTAGATCTTCACTCTGCGGCCTGGTGATTAAAACCGCCATATGCTGTAGTACAGCTGCCCATTAATAATTATCTAAAGTTAGGCATGGTCCGACCATTTCTATCCTTAGGAAACATTAAATATGTTCCATGTTTAAGATGCCTTAATTGCAGCTGCTACTTGAAACTCTATTATTAAGGATTGTGGCCCAACGAAATCTCGAGATGTTTCTTAATGCATTGCTCCCTCACAAACCCAGGTAAACCTAAAAAATAATCCAACTGAGTGAATTTCTTATGGAGGTATGAAAAAAAGGTATAGCCTTGGTCAGATGCCCTTAACTTAGCCCAAGCATCAATGAGTCCATGATCCCTCATAAGCTGCTGCACTGCCCTATAAATCCTAGCTTTCTGACTCACATACCTCCCGGGCAGTAGTACATTCTGAGTAAAATCTATATGAATATTAAGATCCATGCACAATTTGAGAGGAGAAGGCCATGAAGCCAGCTCCACATCCAGATATTCCATTGCTGCCAGTTTATCCAGGTCAGAACCGTATATGGAGCAAATAGGGAAATATAGCCTAGCAACCTGACATTCCTCAAGTGCCCACCTCTCTAATTTGCCCAAGAGGTTGTGCTTCATCACACAAGCATTTCTATGAGCTAAAACTACCATTTCCCTCATAGTGCGTCCCTGCATAGTACACACCATGACAGTATAACTGAGGATCTCCAGCAGATCTCTCCTTGCCTCCTTTCTATGTGTTTCTTGCAGGCAAATAATGTCTGCACCCAAAGTACTCAGCCCTTCGCTCCCTTAACCCCACTTAGACCTGTCATTTAGACCACAGAAATCAACTATACAGATACAGAGTTTCCTTGTTCGTGCCACTCAAATGGGTATTAATGTCATTACAGTTTAGCTGATTACCCATAAAAGATTTAAATAGGAGCTGACTATACTGCATTATACCACATGCTTAACTTAGGATGCCCTCTCGTTTTTACCCCTGTGCTCTTTCCTCTTTAGAGTAATAATATTTGGGCAATTGAATGACACTCATTCCTCTTAGCTTTCAGAATCTTTGTTTTACTCCCCTTTATTAAACTCCCCCTTTCCATTGTAACCCACATGCCCTTCTCCACGAAACCTCCCCATCTCCCAACTCCCTCCACTCTCTTCCTCTCACCTGAAGCAGTCAGACCTATGCTAGTCTGTGTGATGGTTGATGGGCCCTTCTTCCTCCTGAGCCAAACCATTCTTTAAAGAAATATAAGAGTAGAAAAATAACAATGAAAAACGCCCACAAGTCATATTTTACAAATACAAATTTAATTATACAAATCAACACCCTTTAGTATGTCCCCCTTGCATTCATGTCATACTATTCAGCACATGCTCTTGTGGTACTGTTTTGCTCTAATCTCTGATGAAAAACACAAGTCTTACTATTAAAAAGTATCTTGAGCCTTGCAGGGTTAATTAAATAGGCTTGTGCCCCCCTTATCTTGGAACAGTTTTATCAATTGCCTCAACCCCCCAGTACCTCTCTACTGTTGTGTGACAGGAATCTGGTCTCTCTGAGGTAAACATGGACATGGCAAAACCATATTCTTCACTTTGTCTCGACATTGATATGGATGAACTGTTTGAGGAAGATTTAGATGTATATTGGTGTTGACTTGGCCCAGTTGATGTGGTCGCATGGCCCTATGAGTTTGTGTCGAATTATGCTTCTTGGACGTTCGGTCGGCCAACCTGTCCTCATCATGCCACAATGCACTTAATTGTCCCTTGCCTTGAATACTGCTACAAAATAGTTCTCCCCTCCACATCCTCGGCAGACCTGCCTAATGGCAAGACATCCACCCCATGTAAAAATCCACATCTTTTGAACAACTTCTTTTTCTGAGGAGAACTCAGTCTGCCCCCCACGGCCTTGTACCTGGACCTACTCTTCATATTCATGACTGACTGACCTCCGGCCTCCACATCAGCAGCTTGTCGATCAGCATGCTCCTGAGCTCTGGCAGCCATGAGAACTCGCTCAAGACTAAGAGTTTCTCTAAACATTCCTTGTCTGAACGAATCTGACAAGCATCCATCAATCACTCGGAGGCACATAGCTTCCCCATCATTAAATTAATAGAACTTACAGTGTTTGATGAGTTTATCAAGACTCTCAACAAATTTGTTGATGGTCTCACTGGTTCTCTGTCATTTTTGAATGAAGATGTACTTTCGTAATTTACATTTGGCATTGGATTGAACATGATATTCAAGGCTGCTTTGATTAGACTGTATGTAACATTGTCAGGTCGCAGAATTTTCTTTATGACTTCTTTTACACCTTCACCAGTAATATTCTTAAGGTACTTGATAATCTTCTTGTTATCTACTGCGTAAATTGCATCAATGAAATCATCAAAATGTCTCTATCCAGGCAGTCCACTTGTCTCCAATATTTAGCTTGGGGGTATCGAATGGCAGGGGTGGTTTCAAGAAGGCAGCAGCATTGTAACCAATGGTGGTACTTACTGATGTGGAGAGAAGAGTTCTTTCCAATGCTGCTTGGTGATCTTGTTTATGCAAACTGTTAAAAAGTGGGTTATTGGTAGGGGCAAATGTAATTTTGCCACTGGCAGTAAGGCCACTAACACATGGTAGGACTCAGCATAGGTCTTAGAAAAGTATTCCTATGCTCAACCCTTGGTAACGTGGCTGCGAGCAGACAGGCTTAACTTCAAAGTTAGGTATGTAAAGCATTTCAAAACACCATTTCAGTAACTAATTAGGACACAACACATAATAAAAATCCCACACCAATTTATAAAAATAGGAAATATTTTTATCTTTAAAATGACACCAAAATGACAAACATCCAATGTAGGGAACCGAAGATATGAATTTTCAAAGATTTAATAAAATATAGCACTTAGAAGATTATAGCACCATATTGTAATGCCTGCTCGCGATAGACCGGACCAAAGTCAAAGTTTCAGGCCGGTGGAGCCCTGAGCGGCTACAGCTGCCAGCAGGTCCCGGTCTCAGTTTCTACCAGAAACTTTTCTGGAGCTTTTCTTCCCGAGGGTCCTCAAAGCTCCCAGCCAGTCCGGATCCGGTGAGGGTTCGCCGGCTTGACTTGTGACGAGGTCCCGGTCATCTTACCTGAAGCGGACTTAGAAAATATTTCAAGATTGCTTCAGCGGGACAACCCAGGAATCCAGGCCGACACGCGATGGAAGGCAGGCGGTTTGGCTCTCGCGGTTGCTCCTGGTCACCTTTTCTCCGATCGGACTTAGAAACTTTTCTGGAGCTTATTCTCGCGGGGTCTCTCAATGCTCCTCATGTAGCCGGATCCGGTGAGGGTTCACCGGCTTCAGATTTCTTCTAGTCCCGGTCAATCTCTGGAAGTTGGATCAATTGAGCTTTTAGCGGGACGAACCTGAATGGCTTGGCCAGCTCGCGGTTGAAGGCAGGCGGCCTGACTGACCAGGTTGAGTCGGTCCCTCTATGGAGCTTTTTTTAATAGTTGCTCCAAAGTTCTCCAAACTTCTTCCTGAAGTTCCTCAAGGGGTCCCAAAGTGTCTCAAACTTACTCCAAGGGTCTGGAAGCTCCAAGATGATCCTTGAAAGTTGAGGACGTCAGTTCCTACAATCCACTGGTACAAAACCCTTACAAATCCACTGATGGTTCTCCAAGGTGTAGATTTAGTTGGTGATGTTCCAGTTAAGCTCTTTTAGCCTGTAGCTTTCAGGGAGTCCACTCTTTAGTTTGTTTTCAGCAAAATAATCCACAGGGCTGTAGTTTCAGATGGTGCAGTTTTCAGAGGTCAGTCCTTAGAAATCTTTGCACAGAAAAACTTCTCAGCAGGGCACTTCATGCTTCAGTAAGTTTCAAGCAGCAGATCTGGAGGGCTCTGCCCCTCTCAGATACGTATTCCAAGTTCTCTGGGACATGCAGGAGGTCACTTCTGACCAATGAGAGCAGGCTAACTCCTCAAAGTTATTACCACATCCTGTAGAGTGTGGTATTATTTTGTCCCAAAGTGCATCAAATATTCCAAATCCATAATGGCTGATTTTCCAGCAAGGAGGTAAGAGCTGGCTAAACACACCCCTAGGATGGCTAATTTACTTAGACTCTCCCCCCTGCATCTGCTCATACCTTCCTTAATCCTACCATCTGCCTGAGGTGGTAATTTCAGAGCTGTAAATGACACTGACCTCTGCTCTCCTCTTTGAAGACCAGGGTTTACGACTCCTCCCCCTGACCTGACATTCCTATGGAACAGCACTCAGGCCAATCAGGGCAGAACACTGGAAGGCTGAATTTGGACTTACAAACAAGAAAGTCTTATAACTTCTTGTATGTACACTTTAGGAGAAATTCAACAATACGATATTGTTGGATTTCTTAATACTATTCTGGGAAGTCTTTGAATGGCATTTCTATCCCTCTCCTATCAAGCGTTATTAATCAATAACGTCCTACCATGTTAACCTATGTAACAGGGGATTTACAGTGGGAAAAATTACTTGGGCTATTTTTCCAGCACCAGGACTTACATCAACATATTTTATAAGTACTTGCCTTATATCTACAGGAACCCCACCCCATGTGCAACTAGGGGAGACTTTAGGGGTTCTAAATCTGTAGAAATATTACAGATTCTTCTCCACAGTGTTCCTAGCATCAAAGTAGGATTTGAGCAGCACTTTACCACAATGTGGGAAGTGAAATGTGAAATGTCACTTTACCCAGGCATATAAAACTCATTTTATAAGGGTGTACCTTATAAATACCTGCACCCCCACCCCTGAGATACCTAGGGGAGACCCTGGGAGTCCCTAATATTCCTAAACATGGTAGGTTATCCAGCTGCTGGCCTTTAAACTGCCTTGCCCCAGGGTACTAGGGACTTCTAGGTAGTTTCAATCCCCCTGCCCCATTATATACTAGGGGCTTATAGTGGTGGTAATGCCAATCACAGGGGTACCCCACCATACCATTGTGCACCCTAGTGTATGTAGGTGTTTTAACTATATTCTAATGTGTTTCTTTCAGCATAGCACTGGCCCTGGGCCTGGTTAGGCAGAGCCCAGAGTCAGTCAGAGTCAGTTACCACCAGCATCAGTCATCAAAAAGTTGGGGGGTGCCCAGGGCACAGGATGACTTTGCAACACAAACCATCTCTGAGGCATTGTGACGTGCTGGCCTCTTGATCATCTTTGAAAATGACAGGAAATGTGATCCCTTTCTTGCTCTTCATTGGAAAAGCAACCTTTCACAATTCCAATTGCCAGTCTCGGCTATCTGAACTTCGGAGACCATTGAAGTTGTTTTATGCCCCACTCAGCTTGGTGGGGTGCCATTCCGGGTATGGACGGCTCTGCAATCACAACCCCGGGTGCTTCGTCTAGAGTTGAACCCTCCAGCGCTGTGGCATGATGACTCTCTTTAATCAGTACTAGGTAAGTGGATGGCTCTTTCTTGTATCACTTTACCTTTAGGTGTCTCTTTGTGCTGTCTGACACCTGGTGGATCTCTGCCTCACAGAGCTTCTGTTCACGGTTTTATCTTGCAATTTGCTGCTCTTTCAAAACCTGTTTGCATCCGCCTTTAGCAGTATCACTCCTTATGATGTACAGAATTGAGTTACATAGCAGTGCAGTACCTCTCTTTGTTGCCTTCCCAGCAGGTTCTCAGCCACCAATGTCTAGACTTCTCAGTGAAGCTTTCATTAACTTCAAATTCTTTATACGAAACTGAGGCTGCGCTTTTACTCCACTACTCCAAACATCGATTCCGCACTTCAACAAGGCACACATGACACGCACAACCATTTAGCTGGACCACAGCAAACTCTCTGGAAGAGCACTGTCGGCCTTCAGATTACTTTTCCCCTATGTCATAGCTCGTTGTTGCGTCATCCCAGCTCAGGTACTCACCAATGACTTTGCCACTCACAGAGTGTAGGATAGCACGTCTTTATTCTTCTTCATGTTACCGCTAACTCAACATTCTAAACCTGCATTCACCTTACCACGCTCTAATGCTTATGTCACAGTTCCACGGAGCCCATCCGGAGCCACAAGAGTTCCGTCATTACAGACTTACACAACACTACACTAACCTACATGTCGTAACTTTTTATGGCACCTGGGACTTAGAAACCTTTTGACTGCAAAGACCTCCAGAGGACTGGGTCCAACCTCCCAAGTTGATCCGATAAAGGTGTGTTGCCATTTGGCCAAAGATTCAGGTTGCTCCCACTTAGTGCTTTTGCACAGTGGCAAATCCGATTCAGCAGAACCTTGTGGAAAAGGTATCTGGCCTTGTGGAGCCCTCTTTGGCTATAGCCTACAGCCTAGCACTTCTGGCACAATACAAACTCCCAAAAGGTAATGATGGTAGAGATTTGCAACAGGTGCGGGTGCGAAAAGCAGGCTTGGGCAGAATCATTAATTCCGCCAGAGTAATTGGGGGAATTTGGTAATCCCGCATTACTCTTGTAATACAGAATTACTTACAAATTCCACCGCTCTACCGGCAGAATTAATCTGCAGTATTAGACCTATTGGTAATCTTCACTAGTTCCGCATCAGTTGTTGCCCTTATATCCTGCATGATGAAATAAAAGCTACAGATCTAGGCGAAGAACAATTTAACCTATGGATTTCCCAATTCTAAAAGCAATGTATAAAATCAAACTTACTCGTACCAATACATTGGCTGCGCAGAATATTTGCCTCCTCTCTAATTGAAAACCCCCAAGAACACAGGTACTATGGAATAATCAATCTATTGTACTGCCAAAATTGCAACACAATCGGCACAGAAAGTCAAAGACAGAAATCGATAGATATTCTGACAACTTTGTTGATTGAAGTTGCCGAGTCGCTTGCCAAGTGATAGACAGCCCGAACGTCTCCACAGCGGAAACTCTGGTGACTTGTGAAGTGTGCGACCGCTGGAAGAGAACTCCAATCCAAGGCCGAGAGAACTCTAACTTTCTAAACAGAAAATGATCCCGTTTGTCTCGTGTTTACTCTGTAGCATCTCTCACTGGTAGGCCGGACGAGTGATGCAAGCAGAGGCTATTTATTCTGATCCTGCTAAAACGTCTAGAGACAGTTTTTCTGTTACCTGAAGTGTGCTGACACTGGCTGCATGGTGTTTGCATCTAAAGTGCTCTGTTTGATCTCCAAAAACTGCTCCAACGAGAATACAATTTAAAAAAAATTAATTGCTGACTGTCCGTGAAGTAATGCATATGCAGCTGGTTGTAGATGTGTGGGCTGCAAGCTGCTGGCTGCTCCGACAGGCACCGAAATAGTTTAGAATGCTGCTTAATGTGCTTCTCGTGTAAGGTGTCCCGCACCAGTCTGGACGCAGTTGGGATGCTGTGCTGAGGCTGTCCTGGATGAGTACGGCTCAAGAACAGCTGTCTGAAAAAAAATCTATCGAGTTCCCCCTCAAATCCAACACTGCCTCCGAGGAATTCAGAAAAAAATCCTAAATGCATTTACTCTCCCAAGGATTGGTAAACCAGATACATTGAATAAGAGTTTCCACCTGGAAAATGTGTGTTTTGCAGTCCTGATTTCAATGCTTTGTGAATTATGGTAAAAAAAAAAGCCTTGAGTTAAATAAGCTGATCCCTTACATGAACGCCGCATAAGTGCTCCCACTGCAGGACGCACAACCTGTCTGTCCATCCACCTCGTTGCAATATTAGCAGCAAATATTTCAGATTTGATTTCTTATCCAGTGATAACGAACTTGCCAAAACACACTCTCGTGGAGTTGAGGTGTAAGTGCCTCTTGATTGCACAGCAGTCACAGTCCGCTCTTTGATTTTGCTCTATTTATTTTTCGTGAACTGAGCCGGCGGGCCCCTGCAGACTTTGTGAAAGGTGTTTGCACGCTTAAAGCAAGCTATTTTTCTTTTCATTTCGGAGCGAGGGCGAGCTGAATGAATCATGTCCGTCCGCGAACAAACCAAGGCTGCTGTGTTGTGCTGTGAAATTATATAAACTCAAGACGGGCCAGTTCAGCAGCACTGTTTAGGATTAAGAAGCCTCGGGGAGATCTAAGCACATGGGCACTTTTTTCCATGGTCTGCAGTAGAGAGCACACTATGCCAAACAAGTTCTGTGCACACTAGGATGGCTCTGCAGAGTGTGTGTGCGCCAAGGTAAATAAATGCTCTGGTTTCTAAAGTTTGGAAAACTCTGCCTACCATTTGGCGGCGGCGCCCTTACATACCCTGCAGTAATCACTGCAGAGTATGTAATGGCGCTAAGTGGTGTTTGACTGAGCTATTATAGTAAAATTCATCCTCACATCTATTTTTGGACAAGAGGGTGCGTTTTTCGCTAAGATAATAGCGCCAAATGCACACAAGTGCATCGCAGAATTCCACTGATTCTTGTGGAATTTTCATGTAATTCTGCAGAATTCAGGGAATCAAATTCCGTCCACCTCTAGAAAAATGTATTGCACCAGCATGAGGCATACTCTGGTGTTATATTCAAATTTCTTCCACTCAAAGCTTTGCTGCCAAAGGTCAACAGCTTCACCAAGACCTCATCCAGCAACTTTCTGACCATGTAGAGCCCTCTTCAGCTTCTGTCTTCTGCCTTGCCCTGCTGAGGATTTTTGACTTTCCTTTCAGAGACTAAGCCCGAGGGTAACATCTCCAACCTGGTTTCTTCTTCAATCTGTGCTCCACCGTGGTCTGGCTTAACTTCACCTATGTACAGGTCTAGTGTAACCAGATGACCATTGATGGCACTTAAGGCTTTTTGCCACTATTTTCACATTTAAACTTTAAAAATTTGTAAATACAGTTTCTCGTATTGGATTTTTTTGGGGCTCAAAATATTTAATAAAATGTACTCTATTTTTCTTTATTGGTTTGGTATTTTGTGTGTCAAGGAGATAAAGCCAATGGCAGACTGTATAAGCTGCACCGCAATTACCAGTCAAACTAAGCATGATGTCCTGTGCACAATTCTTCCAGCACCTGCTGCTGTTTGGTACCACTGTCAAGCAGATCCAAGTTTTACAAGATTTGCAGAGGTGCACGTGAACAAAAATAAAATTACAGTTTGTATTTCAAAGTATCTCCTTTATTATTTTTCTTCCATATCAAAACGGTTCAAATCCAGCCAACGCGTTTCGTTCCATATACTCCTGGCACTTCATCAGGGCTCTAAATTGTGTGTGGCTAAGTATTTTTAATAACTGTTTAACTTAATACGCCATTCATATAGAATAACATGGAGAGTCGTCCATATTAGATCTTTAGACTGTTTGGCGGACTATGGATAGTACCAAGAAAATTCATCAAGCCCGTATTTATTACCATAATTTGTATCCATGTTTTAAGTGATGTGTGGTCTGGTTGATTTTGTGATTTTGTGTGTGTTTTGACTGTATTACTGTTTTGATACTGCATAAACACTTTACACATTAACTCTAAGTTAAGCGGATCTGCTCTTTGCCTCCACTACCAAGGGATAGAAATGAGGTTAATTTAGCGACTTTAAAAGTTCACATTGCAATAGTTGTGGTGATTTCATGAAGTGGGTACTCATCCCCCCTCAATTAATACCCCAATTTCGTATAGAGACTCTGCTAAATGTAGGCTTTCTACTTACAAATGTATTTGTGCATGCTAGTGGGAGTTATTTGCACAAGAAATTATTGTCAGGTGGCAAAGCCCACAATTCTAAGTAGGTAAATCCGCCGTATTTTCCACCAGCAGATTGAATTTACCACTGTGGAGAATCTGCCATGTTAGTGGAATATCCATTGGAGTAAACCATTGTCCAAGGGCAGAAAAGAAGGCCTTCATGGGAAGTTTCCCAGAAAAAAGTCAGTGAACACTTATTATGTGGTTGGTAACTAACATTTTGCAGGTCCTCGTGCTGGAAAGGTTGATTGGCAATGGCAAAAGTCAGTCCCTTTCCAGGATGAGGAAGGAATTGGTACACGGATATTTTTCATGGAACATAGGTTTACGGGGTTTCTTATCGATAACATAATTTCTGATGTAAACAAATGTGCTTACGTACACTTTCATCATGTGTACCTTATTGTATTATCCATGATGCATACAGTTTACTGGAGTAAGCATTGCGAACATCAGTACTCCACGATTTATATAGATTACATGGCATACCCACTAGGATTCTGTGAAAGCACCACAATGAATAAATCTACGAAAAATAGCGGGAAACCTGTGATGTGTATAATTACATATTTTTCATGAAGCACCACCGCATCTGTGGCAGGGGCTTTGAGTAAAGTCCCTTGGCGTCTATGTACGTTTAATACTCGCTGGGCTAATGTAGGGTGGGGAGACAACAATGGTCATGTGACGTCAGGGACTTCAGATGTATGACTGCTGTACTGTATGCTTTGTGTAGCATAGTCAATGGAGCTTCAAGGGGCATCTATACGGCTGTGCATATTATTCTAATTGAAAGTCTGTAACTCATGATGAATGAAAAATGGCTCAAACAAAAATAGGCTGTAATTATGAAAACACAGTGCTATTTTCTAGCCAAAAGATCTTGTGATACATATAATCCGTTCAACGGATCAAAGTGTTTCATATCACAATCTCCAATTAATGTCATAAATCATCTCAAACAATTCTCTTATGGACAATGGATACCCTGATTACTGCTCACTCAGTACTTGATCACCAGGTTCGTGTTTCGTAGATATGCTTCATGTGTTTTTGCAGACAAGGATCATTTTCCACATTACTGTGTTCTCTTCTAAATTTGCTTTTTGCTCTGAAATATGATAATTGCTTTTTTTCTGCACTTATGTGACTCTGTCTCTTTATATAAATGTTAAATAAATGTGTTTGTGATCGCTTTTTCTGTCCCCTTCAGAGGAGTTCCTATTATCTCCACTTTGTAGAGCTCAGAGTATTTTTGTGACTTCTTTATTGGTTTTTAAAGTTCCTGAGCACCAAGAAAGGGCACGTCCATACATCTTTTTCTAGTGAAGGGTGTTTAACTAATGGAACTTTAGATTAAGGATAAGTACCAAACATTGTCAGGCATTACATGCTGATAAGATTTCTATGGTTCCATAAAACCAGGTTAAATTAAAGTCAGTGTTGCTTGGCCACTCTGCTTTGCTATTCACTGTCCAACAATTGCAGTTTAATTAGTAATGCATCTTAATATCCGCCCACGTTCTCTGCAAAGGTTGTATGCTTAAGCAAGGATAGCCATTTTGCGTGAGGATTAATCATAATTCTAGCACACAGTCGGCAGTGCATGATTGGGCATGTGCACGGCCGTGTGGGGGACATTACAGCCGAGTGCCGCAGGGACACGCATTGTGCGGGTGATTGTGCTGATGTACGATACTGCTGTAATGAGGCTGGACTAACGGAGCAAACTGTTGTGCTCAATAACCCACAAGGGCGAGCCCATCTCATGCATTCCTAATTGCTTAGTTAAACCGTGTTCACGGCACGGAAGTCAGTGTACATAACCTTGTCTCTTTAGGAATCACTTGCCATTATGGTTGAGCGCATCTAATGATCCCGCACGGTTTTTAGTCACTATGCTAAATCACCTACAAATGCATAGAGTTTAATCCTATACTTACATTTTTTCCCGAAGAAAGTGCTCACCTTTGTCTGCCTACAAATCTCGAACATGTATCTCAATACGTTCAACCCATGGGCTTATTTATTTATTATTATTATCATGTATTAGAAAGTGCTTCATACCTCGTTTGTGTGTATCTGTGGCTGACAGAATATCCTCCTGCTTTGTTTATGTAAATAAAATATGAACAATGATTTTTGAAGCCGTAAAATAAGCTCAGGCCACCACAAAAGGAAAAAGATAGAAAATAAATTGCATTAAGATGAAGGACTTCGTTTCTGCACGATCAGTAGTAACATCCTGGCTATGCTGTGTATTCTGAGTCACTTTGTGTTTTATTCCCCAGAAAATTAACATGCTCGTAGACTCTAGTCTAGTGGGAGTCAAGTTCTCCCCAAGTGAACCACTAGATTCCTACACTCAAGAGGGAACCCCACATTTTCACCCTAACTTGCAATTGTGAGGGGAGCACCTTCCTCTCCAATGCTAAAGGGAGTTTAGCAGTTGGAGGCAGTGATGGTGCTAGCGAGGGGTACCTGTACTCTTGGTAGTCTATTCCGTTCTCCATAACTTCCATAACTGAGGTCTTTCACTCTACATAAGAGAGTGACTGTGCTCATGTGGGTGATCAAGTACACCTTGACCGAGCCCTGTACAAGACATCAGTGCATGTGTGTGTGGGTGTGCGCACGAGCCCATGTATGTATGTGTGTACACACACACACAAAAGGGTCAGCAAGGGCAGCCTAAAGAAGTTTCCCTGCGAGATATCTCATATTGTTAAACATTCTCAAACTATGGGGCATATTAACAAGCCAGGCGATAAAATTATCTCCACTTTAGCGGCAGAAAACTGCCGCTAAAGCGGCGATAACGGGCTTGATAATATGCTCTATGGAATTCCAATTGAAGCCCATGTTAGACGCAGTAGTGGCCCGTGGAGGGAGTGACGGTGGGGCAGTGAGGCGGGGCGGGGGAGGGGCAGGGTGGTGAAATGTAAACACCGGAATATGGATGAACGGAGGTAAGTACACATTTAAGTAAACGAATTCCTTTGCGCGCGCTGCATTGCAAAATGCGATGCAGCGCGCGCAACAAAATTAATTTTACTTATTTAAATGTGTACTTACCTCCGTTCATCCATATTCCGGTGTTTACATTTCACCACCCTGCCCCTCCCCCGCCCCACCTCACTGCCTCACCGTCACTCCCTCCACGGACCGCTACTGGTTAGACGTCCTTCACATTTAACATGGGCTTCAATTGGAATTCCATAGAGCATATTATTATCAAGCCCATTATCGCCGCTAAAGCAGCAATAATTTTATCGCCTGGCTTGTTAATATGCCCCTATATCTGGCAGCTCCGAGAAGGTCCTTGCAGCCTGCACTCCACCTCTGAGTAGGAAGCACCGGAAGAACCGTACACGTCTCGCAGTACCACACTTGCTCGGTACTGGTTTCCCATCAGTTCCTCTACAATTGAATAAATACTATGAAAGGGAAGACCTGCATTGATTATTTTTTCTTAGTGCTTTAGATCTAACGTGATAATAAGAACGTTAAGAAAAACAACATATTGTCGGATTAGGGTAAAGTATATTTATTGCCGAATCAGGCAAACAGGGAACCCCACTCATCCACCAATTGAAATACAGTTCAAACTTTTATCTTACTTAGAAACCAGGGGCTAATGAGGAAGGGAGCAACACCAGAGGCACTGATTAAGGACAGGCACTGATACTCGCTCAGGACTTTCCCCGAACCGTCCCTCTGCAGCATTAAAAGGGAAAGCCAGCAAAGACAAGCCAGTACTTTGTTAAGATAAAGATTTTACACATATAATTGGATGTATAATACCAAACGTACAGTGGCGGCTCGTGGTGGGACTCCTGTGGGGCGGTGAGGCGAAGCGGGGGATGAGCAGGGTGGGGGGTAGTAAACTATGGAATACGGCCCAACGGAGGTAAGTAAATAAATAAATAAAACTAATTTTGTTGCGCGCGCTGCATCGCATTTGACAACGCAGCGCGTACAATGAAATTTGCTTTATTTATTTATTTGTTTACAGTAGCGGCTCGTGGTGGGAGTGCTGCGGGGCAGTGGTGCGGGGGATGAGTAGGGTGGGGAGTACTAAACTACGGAATACGGCCCAACGGAGGTAAGTAAACAAATAAATAAATAAAACGAATTTTGTTGCTTGCGCTGCATTGCATTTGGCAATGCAGAGCGCGCAATAAAACGTATTTTATTTATTTGTTTACTTACCTCTGTTCGGCCGTATGGCGTAGTTTACTAACCCCACCCTGCTCCTCTCCTGCCCTGCCCCACCGCCCCTCAACAGTCCCACCGCGAGCCGCTACTGCAAACGTACCCGTTTCTAAGCCCTTATGAGAGATGACGAGTTTTGTTTCCAATTCGGAAATAGGACCTAAATCCCAGGATGTCTAGAGAGGGTAACAAAGATGACAGCTCGACTGGGTGAGGGGGTGGATTTAGTATAAGTCCATAACCCAGGGATGCTCATCGAGGTAGAAGGAAGGAAGATGGAGCCTAAAAGAAGACACTGAGTGGTAGCGAAGTAGCCCCAACAAGGGGGAACATTTGCCAAGCACCTACTCCAGTGCATGAGAACGTTTTATATTGCTGTTTCCCACAATGGCCTGTAAATTCCACCCTTGACCCAGGAAGTGATTCTAGTGCGCTAAACTCCAATGACCAGGCTTTCACATTCTCTACTCCTGTGAACCAGGAACCACATGGCAATTATATAAGAGTTAGGGCGTGTGCTTTGTGCTCGGGGTGAGTTTTTTTTAAATTAAAAGTCATGATTCATCCAGGAACGAGAAAGAACTTGTGATCATGATGGAGGTCAGAGAATGTAGGTGCATGCTGGTGGTCTTAACATTTGCCTTACATTTTGACATAAACTCTTTCTGGCAATTCTGAATAATTTTTCATAGTGTAGGATTCAACTTAAGAGAAAGCTAAACATTATTTTAAGTCTTAAATAACGTTTTTACAATTCACAGTGAACACGGAATCATTGTAACTTCTCGATCTTGAAATGTATCGAAAGAAAAATTAAGTAGAAAAGAAATATATAACACCATAAGAATGGCAAGTAGCATTCTCCCTGCCCCCAGCATGTGCCCATTGAGTTTAAAAGGGACACTTTTTATGATGAACTGGGGAAAAGCGACTTGCTGTCGGTGGAAGGGGCTTCTAAATAAGCCCCAAAGTGCAGTAGGAAAATGACTCTTTTTGCATTTTTACCCCCAATTTTTGTGGACTGAGGTTGCTGATGTTTTGATTTTGTGCACTGAGACCTGCCCCTGTGCATGTGCTCTAGCCTCCAAAACATGGTTAAACTGGTTTTACTCCTAATTGGCATATTTAATTTACCTATATCAAAAGTATTCGGGCCTGTATATTAAATGTCACCAGGAAAGTGCAGCACTCATTGTGGCACCCTCTACAGTGACAATGCAAACATGACTGCAAGCCTACCATTGTGGTTATGGCAGTTTTAAACTGCAATTTGACCTGTCAAAATAAACCCTTTAGGCAGGTCAAAACCTTCCTTTTAAATATTAATGCCACCACTAAGTATGCCTTATAAGCCCTTAGGCAGGGTGCATGGTATTGAAAAGTAGAACATGTAGAAATATAATGTTATGCAATAAACACAAGGAGAGAGGAGACCCAGTTATTTGTGACAGTGTCTGTCTTGCCTGTATCCAAGACAAGTGAGCGTAATGCAGCCAGGTAAATCGGTGCTTGCTTCACAATTTCTCAGACAGTCAACATGCAGGGACACAGGGAGATGCTCCGAGTGCAAGCGAACATGTACTCTTGATGAATTGGGTGACTACAGAGTCTGTCCTCCCCTGGTACCCCTATAATGTCTGTTGAAAAGTTCAGAGTAGGTCAGTCATCTGGTTGTTTTATTAATTTCCTATGGTGCAGGACCAGATGGCTAACCCTAAAGTCCAGACATCCGGCCATGGATGGAACTGACTTTCTGCTTGCATTAATAGGAAGTATGGGCATGGAGGGATACCACATTCTGAAGGCTGGAGCCAGGGCCATAGGGGCCAAGCCCTGGAGGCCAGCTAGAGCTCTGTCTGGAATACGGTAAAAGCTTTGACCCATAATTGGAGCCCATGCCAACCTTCTTTTTTTTTTTTTTTTTTTTTTTTTTGAAACCGTTTATTGCAGTTTGAAAAAGTTACAGGTATGGGCCTACAACCACTCGGCCGGCCGCTAGAGTGACAAAAGCATATTGCATACATACAGTAAGAGTCTCTTGGCAGTGCAGATTAGCAAAACAGGAGAAATCAATGTTGCAGGCCGCATAGCTCCATGCCCACAGTACGGTTCCCTTTTATCAAAACAAAACAACACAAAAAACCACACCCGCAAGGCAACCCGCGATCCAAAGTGACAGCACGTGCTCCATAAGTGGGGGATCCCAACCAGCAGCAGAACTCTGGAGAGGGGAATGGGAATAGATCAGGGACTGGGGGACCGCGTGCCCAAGGCCGAGGGAGGGGGGCCATCTAGGGAGACGGAGCAGGCGAGGCAGCCGGTAGCTGTGGCGGCTCACAAATACCCCCGCGGTAGGCGTTCCAGGGGTCCCAGATTTTCACCCACGCCCCAGGCTTACCCCTCGCCACATACACCACCTTTTCACGAAACATACACCAATCCATATGTTCTTTCCAGGCCAACACCGCAGGGGGCCTCTGGGATCCCCACAATTGAGCAATGTCACGCTTAGCTATCATGTATCCCAGAGTCACCCACCGCGTCGGCGGGACCGAATAGTCATTTGGTTCCCACACATTCAGCAAGCATCTCCTCGCTTCAGGCAACAGCGCGACACGCGTAACCACACGCAGGACCTCATGCACACCACGCCAGAATCGCTCCACCTTTGGGCACTCCCACAGTATATGCATGAAAGTTGCCAACGCGCCACAGCCACGCTTACACATTCCGTCACCAGCAAAGCCCATACGTAGAAGCCTTGGCCCCGTCACGTAAACCCGGTGAAGGATCTTAAGCTGGACGAAACGAAGGCGAGCCGGGATGGCCACCTCTTTTGGAGAGGCCACCGCGGAAATCCAATCCTCGTCGTCCAGCTCTAGCCCGTCGGCAACCCAGGCCTCGCGGAGACTAGTCAGCAGGCACGATCTGTCGTTGATCAGTTTTTTATATATGAGGGAGATCGTGCTGTCTGGGACATGGCCATCCAGCACTCTGTCCTCCAGGGGGGAAGACTCCGGAATGGACGCGACATCCGGGAAGACGGAGCCCAGCGCATGGCGGACTTGTAGGTACCGAAAGTACTCACTGCCCTGCAGCTGAAACTCCGTCTGCAGCGTCGCAAAAGTCTTGAATCCCCCCCTCGTCCAGAGATCTCCCACAGTGCTGATTCCGATCGTGTCCCACTTCTCAAAGCCCTTCGATGTCCACAGGGAGCCCAACCTCTCAGACGCATATAGCGGTGACGCCCGGGTCAAACGGTCCTTCCACCCCATAGCTGCATTAGCCGCGTGCAAGACACGCACCATGACACGCGTCGGTCCCGTCAGACGGGGGTCGGGCGCGGCAGAGTAAAGCGCTCGATTGTAGTCGCCACCGGGCAGGAGCATCTTATCCATCTCAAACGCCGGGTTCAAGGCGGGCCCGTAAAGGCCATGATTAATTGCAGCCAGTTGGGTGGCCCAGTAATACCGTTTAATGTCCGGGAGGGCGACCCCCCCATCGTACCACGGGAGCGTCAATTTAGCCAGAGCAATGCGCGGCCTCCCGTCCCAGAACAGGCGCCGCTGGAGGCCCTCCACCTCACGGAAGTAGCGTGCCGGAACCAAGTCCATAGTATTCTGGAGGGCGTAAAGGAAGCGCGGCAAGGACATCATTTTGAACAAGGCCGCTCGGCCGAGCGGCGAAAGCGGCAAACGCCGCCAGCGCACCACGTCCTCCTTCAAGCGCTGGAGGGGGGGCAGCAAATTCCGCTCATAGCGGGCCTCCGGGTCAAGAGTGATATATATCCCCAGGTACCGAAACCCCTGGGAGGCAATCTGGATCGGACAGTCCCGTGGTAGGACCGGAGCCTCCCCGGAAAGCACATATACACAGGATTTCGCCCAGTTGATGACAAGGCCTGAGTTGCGACCGAATGAGCGCAAAACATCAACCAGGACGATCAGTGATTTACGCGGGGAGGCGAGATACAGGAGGATATCATCAGCATAGAGGGACACACGGTCCTCATGCTCGGGGGTCCAGCGGAGACCACGGATGGAAGGGTGCCACCGCAGCCACTCCGCCAGGGGCTCCAGGGCCAGTGCAAACAGGAGAGGTGACAAGGGGCAACCCTGTCGCGTGCCCCGCCCCAGCGCGAACGGGGCCGAGACTCGCCCATTCACCACCACCTGCGCCAAGGGGCCCGAGTACAACAATTTGACCCAGCTAATAAAGCCCGGTCCAAATCCAAATTTCGCCAGCATCGCCCAGATGTATGGCCACTCAAGCGTGTCAAACGCCATGGTGGCGTCCAAGGACGCCAAGATGGCCGGCTCCCGCACAAATGGGACACGCGCGAGCACACCGTGCAAGCGCCGTAGATTGAGCGCCGTGTTGCGGTGTGGTATAAAGCCAGATTGGTCTTGGTGGACCAAGTCGCCCACCACGCCAACCAACCGGTTGGCCAACACCTTGGCGAGGATTTTGGGCTCCGCGTTCAAGAGCGAGATCGGCCTATAGGATGCGACCCGTTCACGGGGCTTCCCCTCCTTGTGGATCACCACGATTGTAGCCAGACGCTGGTCCGGCGGGAGGGAACCCTGCGAGTGTGCCGCCAGGAACATCGCGCGCAGGTGGGGCGCCAACACATCCGGGCGTAGCTTGTATAGTTCGATGGGGATACCATTGGGGCCCATGGCCTTGCCGGATGCAACCGAGCGAATAGCCAAGGCAATTTCGTCCGAGGTGGGAGGAGCGTCCAGCGAATCCCTGTCCTCCACCGTAAGGGAGGGCAGTGCGATGTCCCGAAGCAGGGCATGGGAATCTTCCTCCGAGCAGGGGGAAACCGGGGAGTAGACTTCGCGGAAATAATCCGCAAAGCAGGAGACAATGGCTTCCGGCTCGGTGACACACGCACCATCCGCACTCTCAATCAAAGGAACCACGCGACTCGCTCTCTCCCTCTTGTCCAACCACGCAATCAATTTGCCAGCCTTATCACCCACATCATACAATCGCCCCTGCTGCTCTCGACTAAGGCCCCTGGCCGCCTCCGTGACGAGGGCCCGATAGGCCGCCTGCTTTAGATGTAGAACATGCAGCTTGGCATCTGTTACCCCGCTCCCCAGGTCACCCTCCAGTTCTGCAATCTCGGCCTCTACCCGGGCCACCTCCTCCCGCTCGCGCCGCCGGGCATGGGAAATAAAGGAGAGGGCCTCCCCTCTAAGAACTACCTTAAAAGCCTCCCACAGGGAGATGGCCGAAGGGACCGACCCCACATTCTCGTCGAAATAACGCTGTAAGGATTTGATCAAATCGGCACGAATGGTGGGGTCGCGCAAATACCATGCATTAATTGGAGCCACCCTGCCATCCCCCCTCGGGAAGACATCGAAATGTAACAGCAATGGGGAGTGGTCTGAGATACCCCGCGCCAGATGGCGCACCTCCCCCACCCTCCCTGCATGGGCCGCCGGGACAAGGATGTAATCAAGCCGCGAGAGGCTACCATGGGCACCCGAGTGGAAGGTGTATTGCCGCTGTGCGGGATGCTTTAGTCGCCAGCAATCCACCAGGCCCAACGTGTCTAAAAGGCCGGGCAGCCACGCCTGTGCCCGGGGGAGGTCCCTGGGGGGATGGCGATCCATGGACCCAGAAGCTACCGCATTAAAGTCCCCTCCAACCACCAGCAGGCCACTCGGAAGGTCCAGGAGGAGGTGCCCCAGGTCCGCAAATGTGGTGGCTTGTAACCCAGGCGGGACGTACACTGATATCAAAATAAACACTCTACCCTCCATTCTTCCCACCAGGACAGTGTAGCGTCCCCTCTCATCATGGCGCACCTCATCGATCTCCAACGGGAGCGAGTTCTTGATCATAATACCCACCCCCCGCGAGCCCGAAGTGAAGCCAGAATGGGCCGCCAAACGATAGCCCCGCCGATTCATTGCCTGAAAGGAGTTACCTATAAGGTGTGTCTCCTGCAGGAAGACAACATCTGGTGAAATACGTTTCAAGTACTGCAGGACCACACCACGCTTAATCCTATCCCCCAGGCCGTTAACATTCCATGACAACACAGTCAAATCCCTACCCCCCATCATACGTCGAGACAATCGGTCGTCCCCCACAGAGCATCTTAAAAACAACAATATAGTAGCGGGTTTGCCTTGCGGTGCAAACAAACAACACACCCCCCCCACCCCCCCATCCCAACAGAACTCCCCCCTCCCTGCACCCCTGCATGAGCCCAGACAGCCCCCCCAAAGTGCAGTGTGCCTGTCGCCCCATAGCTAAAAACTAACTAGTCCCCCAGAGGAGGAGGGAAGCCCCCAACAGACCCCGCACGACCTCCATAGGAGGGGAACGTATGCAATCAATAAATGGGGAAGGAACATCGTCCAGAGCAAGGCCTATTCAGTCACCCCTCAATTCTGATCCGGCGGGCCCTCCTCGCCAGCCGCGCCCCCCCCGCCCCCCCGGCCCCGATCTCCAGGCAGAGTGTCCAACCAGTCCCCAGCCGCCTCGGGCCGGTCAAAAAAGTGCGTGCGACCATCCACCTCCACCCTCAGCTTAGCTGGAAAAAGCATTGAGTACTTGAGGTTCAGGTCCCGTAGGCGACGTTTAACACCAAGAAAGCTCTGTCTCTGCTTCTGAACCGCCGGAGTAAAGTCTGGGTAGAAATGCACATCCATGTTGTCAAGCTTGACCGGTCCCTGTTGCCTGGAGGTCTGGAGGATAGCATCTCTGTCCCGAAAGTTAAAAATCCGGGCAATGAGAGGCCGCGGCGGGGCACCGGTCTTAGGTCTGCCCCCAGGGACCCGGTGAGCACGCTCCACCGCAAAAAGCTTACTCAGCCCCCGGGGCTGGAGAGGGGTAAGGATCAATTCTTCCACAAAAAGATCCGCCGCCTCCGCCTCTCGTCCCTCCGGCACCCCCACAATACGGACATTATTCCTCCGGGCCCGACCCTCGGAATCCGCCAGTCGCCGGTCCATCAGGGCGCTCGCCTGGCCAAGCCGGCGCACCTCCTTTTGGAGGGCCACCACATCCGTCGTGAGGCTCGTTGCGGTGTGGGCCAGGGAATCAACCCGGTCGTTCGTTTTGGACAAGTCTGCCCTCACAAGGCTCACATCCACCAGGACCGAGTCTATTTTTTGCGCTAGGGTGTCGAAACGCTGGTCCACCGAGGCCTTCATCTCTGCGATGGCGCCCATGACGTCCCGGAGGGTCAGATCCACAGGCTGAGCAGATGCCTCCGTCGGGCCCGCCGGGGATGTGCGCGATGTCTCCGGAGAACCCTTCTGGAGAGTGTAGCGGTCCATACTGTTAGCTTGGTGCGCCGTGCCACGGCGGGTCGTCTTCACCTTCGCCCGGTCGCCATCTTGTTTGGTGGACATGCTTGCTCTCCCACCGTCGTGCCAATCTCCTTGAACGGGCCGCTATACCAATTCACGGGCTCCGGGGGGGGGGGCGGGGGCGACCACCGAACCGCAGGTCAACCCACAGCCGGCAGGCCAGCCGGGCACATAGACAAGACCACACCACCGCACCCCTACCTCGCCTGAGGGCAAGGAGGGCGCAAAAGCGAAAGTGAAAGTGCGGGGTACGCGAGTCGCCCAGCCTTGCCCGCCGCTGTTGTTCACTTTGTCCCCGGATCGCCCCACTACTCCAATCCGGGGGGCCGGCGAGGAGAAGGCCGCAACCTTCGATCGGTGCTCCCACCGGTGTCCGGGGTCCAATTCGAGCCCGAAAAACGGGTGGCGCCTCAGCTCGGGTTCCCCGACACAGTCCCCTCAACAAGGACAGGATATCGCCAGGATTAATTCAGGAGGTCGCGGAGGTCCTCGGGAGCCTCGCACCTACGCGGCCATCTTGGTTGCGCGCTAGGCTCCTCCTCCATGCCAACCTTCTTGAAGCCTTTAATGAGTGCAAGGATGACCCCAGGCCAGCAGATGGAGACCAAGTCCTGGGCCACTGCCCCGGGCCAGAAGGCAGGGCCTAACTAAACTCTGTCTTTTTCAGGGTTAGAATTTCAACCCTGCTGGAACTGGAGGGCTTCTACCTGGCCTACGAAACCACATCCGGGCTACTTTGTGACACCACAGGCTGGCATAATAGTACTCTGGTCCAGAGGATTTTTTGGGGAGGAGTTTTATATAGCGGAACTCGACCTAAGGGTATCAGAGCACTTTACGTGAGTAGCAGTTCAGTTACAGATGGACACATACATTTTGTTAGGCATGGGGAGGTTAAGTGATTTGCCCAGAGCATTACTCTCTGCCAGAGCATGGGAACGCTTCACGGACCTGAAAAAACGTGCCTAAGACACTTTGTGACACTACAGACTAGCAAATGGATCCCAGGCCAAGGGAAACACACCCTGAGACTGGAGAACCTCAGATCTGGATCCTGGTCAGAGCTTTCAACCGTCCTAGAGAAAGGCAATCATCCCTGAGCGTGAGCACTTTGTGACAGGTTAGCCTGGCAGCCCTGGGGACTGCACCACAGGCCTACCCAAGCGCTGACAGGGGATCTAGTCAGAGCTTTCAACCCTGCTGATGTGAGGGACCCTCACTGGGCCTGTGGAATTACCTTGTGTGTACTTTTTTACACCAGAGGCAGCAAAATAGAGCTCAGGTCTAGGGACCTCACCTCAGACTGCTGGAGCTTTGAGCAGGGATCTATTCAGAGCTTTCAATCCTTTCAGAGCACAGATATCCTCCCTGATCTTTTAGAAACCTGTTCTGGGCACTTTCTGACACTGCAGGCCAGAAAAGTAATCTCAGGCCCAGGGGATTGCAACCCAGGCCTGCTAGAGCTCTGACCTGTAATCCAGTCAGAGCTATCAATCCTGCAAGCATTGACTGTAACAAACTTGTGCTCAGCACATTCGTCAAAGGTGATATATGACTCCACCAACGCAATTCACTTAATATTAGATCCAGATTTATATCATAAATCATCCTTTATTAATTTCGCATATATTTGCTTATATTCATACAATGGCATGTAACAAACACAATTTGTTCAACATAAACTTGTTCAGGGCTGCAACCAAAATGTTTTAGAAAACATGATCAAAAATGTGCTTAAAAACAATATGTACATTGAAAATAATCTATTAGTTATTAACTTTAATTATTCCAAATTTAGTGCATTTTCCTTTCATTATCAGGACAGGAAGCAATCAAAAGATATAATGATTAGAGTTGTCACAATCAAGTGATGACATGTGCAATTACAATATGAACAAAATCATCGCCAGTACATTTCTACTAAATTTATCAATTCAACAATTGATGTATAGTTTACATTGACCATTACAGTCTTCTCTAGATTCAAATTGGGAGAAAAAAACTTTGGAATACCTATCTCAACAGCTCCTACATTGTATATATAATTTTTCATAGAGTATAGCATTGCACATATCCATCACCATGCAAAATTACTATACAAGTGATACACTCGAAATCCAACCATTTCCTGTTTTTACCTAAGTTCAGCCTTTGAATTTGACTCAGGGTAGTTTTTTATTTATTTATTTGTTCATTTACTTTTAACTAATCCAGCGTCTGTCCATTATCACCCCACCATGCCCCTCCCCTACTCTGGCCTACCACTCTTACCTGTGCCGGCCGCCACTGGTCCAACCTCATGGTGTCTTGGCTGTGAGAGAATATCAAATGAGCCCTCATTGGGAATTGAAGAACTGCCCGAGTTCTGTATTCTGAGTTCTGCCCAGAACTGATGTGCGCTTTTTGTATACCAAATATCACCGGTGATATTAATATGGCATATTTGGCACAAATCTAAGTGTGATAACTGTTGCACAGGTGTAGTTTCGCACACCTTTGTTTTTGAGGAGGTCTGTGCAGCACAAGATCAGGATCGCTGATTTTATCCCTCATAAAATCAGGCCTTTCCGAATGCCTGAAACACAACCCAATACATATCAATCCAAAATATATATATTTCAGCAATTAAGTGAGTTAACTTTTATAGATAACAACTTACCTACAGACAAGAGTGCAAATCATTGACATCCTCCGGGATCATGATGATGATCACTGAACATTGGAATACTGATTTCAGTATCATTTCTTTTGCTTTTGATAGGGCGTTTTAGCAGTTAAGCCCTCTCTCAGGTCAAATATTATTACATTCAGAAAATACAGTTTGGTTATCTTTCTTACACCTGATTAAGACATCTCGACTTTACAAACCAAATAACTAATTCCTTTTCATTGTAAAACTATTACTTCGAATGAACATTTATTTTATTGTCTCTTTGCCATGTCCGTTTCATATCTGCTACCACCTTCTGTAGTAAGCCTTGCTATGGCGACCCTAAAAAAACAAGCGTACTAATGAATTCACTTGGTTAAACGTTGCTCAGCAGATCCCACTTCCATACACACCACCCTATTTATTACAAATACCTTATTTATTTTCGAAAACAAAGGGTTTTCCTTTCAGTGTTCGGGTATGCGGGTTGTTCAAAGGTACATTGGCCTGGCTATGAACTTCAACCTTTCTCAAGCCTCAGGTAGCTCCGTCCTTGACGTCATTCCTCATTCCTGAGGTTCTGTTGACAAAATGCAATCTCTGCTCAGTACGTTAATAAACGGTACTTTTATCATATATGCTCCTCCTTCCAATTGGTTGTGCTCCGTATCATGGTATGAAAAGAGCACATTTATGCACTCAATTGGTCGAAGGTCAATGTCAAGGAGGTGCATCCTCGCGCCCTGCAATTTTCTTCACATACTGGTGTCAGTCTGAAGCTGGTAAGCTGGGATTACCATTGGGTCCGAGTCTGACTCTTCATACTTGGGCAGTACTTCACTGTTGCAGGGATTCTGCTCATGCACAGAACTATGCGCAGGAAACCAGGACCTCTGTGAATTGTGGTGTACCAAAAACTGACCTCAGTACCCAGAACCCCTATCCAACCAGCATC
Organism: Triturus cristatus; assembly: GCF_964204655.1. Classification (NCBI taxonomy): domain Eukaryota; kingdom Metazoa; phylum Chordata; class Amphibia; order Caudata; family Salamandridae; genus Triturus; species Triturus cristatus. The sequence continues at coordinate 1,571,628,513 of NC_140589.1, forward strand.
AGTGTCCCATTCGTTATCCGTATTCTCTCGGAGGTCCCAATGTATAGACAACCCAGAACAAGCGACTTAGAGTACTCGAGGTAGCCAGCCGACTACAGGAATCTGAAGCGCAGCATCAGATGTGGAGGGCAAGTGTTCCTTCGCTAGACTGTCTCTGGCCTCTTGTAGAGTCTGTAATACAGCACAGTGATCATCTACGTCAAAGGGTGCGGCAGACGCCGATATGTCTAGACCGTCAAGGTCCGGAACAAACATTTTTATGCCAAAGAGCATCATGTATGAGGTCCGCCCACCCAGAGACCTTCTAGGGAGATTATTAAGTGCACGTTGAACGTTATACAAATGGGCTAACCAGTTCCGGCCAGTGCCTAAAACCCTAGCTGTCAAGGATTGCTTTAAGTCACGGTTCATCCGCTCCACCACACTATTACCCACAGGTCGGTAGGGAGACCAAAATTTGACTCGGACCCCCACATTTTTCATGGCTTCTTTGTACGCCTTAGAGGCAAACACAGCGCCCTGATCAGAAGGAAAGGTACCACACGCAAAACTTCCCACAAAGACACACAAATCCCTGATGACAGTACGGGCACGAGTACTCCTTTGTGGCCATACCCACAGAAAACATGTTGACGAATCCACTGCAACTAAGATATGTTTGTACGCAGTATCAGAGGAGAAAGGACCGCAGCGATCTAGATAAACACACCCAAGTGGTTTATTAGATATGTACAACTGCGTTTGTGGTGGGCGTGCAGCAGTTGAAGGTTTAATCACAAATGTCACAATCAAGAACATAAGTGCGAGCTTGTTTATATAACCCGCGCCACCAGTAACGTTGTTGTAACAGAGTAACAGTTGCTGCAACGCCGGTGTGGGCAGAGGACATACCCTCATGAGCCGCTGTTATCAAGGATGGTCTGCAGTCCGCGTTGGGAATCAATCTGTCACCAACGTCTTAATTCTCACTAATGGGACGTTATCAGGACTTAAGTGATAATGGTACCGAGAAGGGAAACCTCTTGGGTAATTACCTCCCTTCTCTGTAGCAGCAATAGCTGCCAAGATGTCATCATCGATCTTAGTTTTGAATCTTGTAACCGCTGCTACTAAATATGTCGGCACTGCTGTTTTCGCTGCTTCATCAGCTAAGCTGTTGCCGACAGCATGGACACCAACTCGCTGGTGCCCAAGAGTGTGAATTACATTCGCGAGGGGCAGATGTTCTTTAAGATCTGCCACTCGAACCCAAAGCATTTTATGCTTAATCGTGCTACCTTTAGAATCACGATATTCGTTTTGAGACCAAAAGAATAGATTGTCGTTAAAGGACTGAACACAGTAAAACGAGTCACTCAGTATAAAAGTAGTGACCCGAGGATCAGCAAACTCCAGTGCAAGCACTAGAGCACGGAGCTCCGCTAACTGTGCGGTACAATCACCCAATGACTGCGTATGCATGACATCAGATTGGAATTCACCATTCACGAATGTACCCGCCACAATTGCGCAGGCCACTGAATAGGCATGCTTCGATCCAGTCGCCGGTTGCACCGAACCGTCAGTGTAAATGACACAATGGTAATCTTCAAGCAGGCGCAAAGACACAGGAGCTGGATGAACGAACTCATACTGCAAGTACTCCTGAGTCTGTAATGAGGCATCAAAGGTATAGGTGACATCGGGCGATGTCAAGGATGTGGCCCATTGTATCCAACGTGGATGCAAAGCTTTAGAATTGGGTACACTTGCTTTCGTTACTGCCTCTAGGGCAGGATACGGTGTGACCACCAACATGCGTTTTCCTTGTGATAGCGCTCGTTCTTTAAGAATCGCCATCTGCACTGCAGTTAAAACTTTCTCCACAGTGGAAAAGCGCAGTTCAGCCGAAGTGTACAAGTGTGATTTGTAGGCAATGGAGACTGTGTCGCCCTCATTGAACGTTAAGTACGTGAAACCCACTGCGCCTGGCACAATTCTTATCACTAGGATAGTGTGGTCATCACATGTCAGTAAGTATTTTGAAGCAAGAAGATCAGCCTGCAAAGATTGCAAAATAGCTGAATGCTCTGGCAGTCAGCTCGATTTGGAAAAAGTAGGTTGTACCAAGGCATATAGCGGCTTGATACGCTGGGCATAATCGGGAATGTACGTACGACCGAAATTCAGAAAGCCCAGCAAAGACTGTAATTTTTTCAATGTTGTAGGAGCACGCAGACATGCGCACTTCTCCAGAAAGTGAGGAGCTAATCCTCGACCCTCATTGTTGAGCTCGTAGCCCAAAAACAACACTGTATACTCTGCAATGTGAGACTTCTCAAAGTTGAATTTGTAATCAAAGTCTGCAAACATAACAATAATGCGACCTACGCGACACAGATGCGGCCACAACTCGTCGTCCATGAGATAGATATCATCAATATATGAGTACGCATCGGGGTCAATGCTCTCTAATAGAGAGACAACACATGCGGCAAAGACGCCAGGGTTGTTTTTATAGTCCATGGCCAATCTTTTAAATTTTTTTTGCTTGCCGCCAGAAGTAAACGCTGTCCACTGACTACTAATAGAGGACAGGTTATGGCTGTAAAAGCCATTGGATATCTCAAGTGTGGTTTTAAACCTTTTACGCACAAGACTATCAACGAGGGCAGAACTGTGGGTATTTTGTACCGTGCATGACCGGCAATGAGAGTTTAAATGTCGGTAATCCAAAACTAGGCGGTATGACCCATCAGGCTTCGTTACCGTGAATAAAGGATTATTCATTGGTGACACACATGTTTCAATAACTCCCTGATATTCCAATTGCTCAAGGATGTCCGTGGCGTGAGATCTAGCTTCGCGACGCATGGGATATTGGGGTTGTGGTTGAGGCATAGAACGCAAGGGAATCTCATGGCTGGGAGACAGTTTATCCCAGCCCACCTGAGTACGATACAAAGCCGGTGCAAGCACCTGGGCCCACTCTTCAGCAAACCTTTCAACGTGCTCCTTAGGCACTGTGTGCGCAAAGGACGGGAGGATTACCTCCTCCCCTCTAGGAGCATCTAAAATGAAAGCCGGGGGCCAGTCCGCCTCTGCCAAGAGAATGTCATAGGAAGAGGTCAGATTATCCCAAAAAATCCCTTGTATTGTAAGTTGTATCTCACCTTCAATTAAGAGGACTATGTCATATAGTCTGTCAGGGGGAGCCACTCTAGTGTCAGCAGTTTCTACAGTAATGAACGTGTCAGTTGCTGTTGCCTCCAGAAATGGACGCAGTGCTTGCCGCACTACTGTAACTTCCGCTGTGCTGTCGAGCAGCGTTAGTGCCCATGTCAGGTTCCAAAGCTGCGTTCTCACTATCTGTGGCATACCTCGCTGTTAGCGCAGCAACTTTCTTCTTCTGAAACGGGGGACGTTGACGTGCAAACTCATCGTGCTTGCCTTTACCGTCAGCCTGACGGGGATGCTCAGGTCCTTGTTGGGCACCCCGACCCTTGCCACGTTCTCCGCCACCGGACTGTGAGGCCGATGTTTCCTGTGAATAACGAGGGGAGCGTTGTTCAGTAACCTGAAATCTATCAGGTGACCTAATCCTAGTGCGATCACGCAAATCGTATGTGCGTTCACTGATCGGCTGTACGGGGGATGCAGGACGAGACACCTGTTTCTGTTGCTGCTTTCCCTGTTTCTTTGTTCTCCAATTTTGCTTTGGAAAAGTTGGACGATCATCTTTAACAGACGAACTCACCTTAGTGTGTTGTATTAAGTCAGGAATGACTATAGTTGGTTTAACCCCTAAACTACTGCGGCCAATAGTTCTATATGCTTCCGCAATAATTTTAGGCAACTCTTTGGGCTTATCGAGCTCACCGACGCGGGCTAAACCATTAGCCACTTGGAATTGTACCGCATCTCCCTTGAGGTTACCAAGGACGAGAGAGTCAACTATGTCGAACACCCCGACAAGCCGCATTCCCAACTCAACAGCCTCCTCCAGACCGTGGTTATCTTGAACACGTTTAATGACGGAGGGAAGCACAGCCATAGACGGAGTGCCAAAGCACTTCGAGTAGACCGTGGCAAAAACCTTACCCCAGTTGTCACAATCAGACACTTCTGGGGTAAAATCTTTCGGCAATTTAATGGTGAGGATCCTGTGTTTCTCAACAGGAGTAGAGTGCAGAAATACTGCTTCCAGTTGGTCAAATTTCTCGGCAAGCCAATAAGGCAAATCGTCCTTATTCTGGGGGTGCTTGCCCATCACCGAATTAACTATGACGGGGCTAATAACAACCGCAGGGTGACCAGCTGGTAGTCCCGCAACAGCAGGTGCCCCCACCTGCACGTTGCGTGAAACGTATTGCACTAAAGCCCTATATACTGCAATAAGGGCTGTATGGAGTGTACGCAATTCATCCACCGCAATAGTCAAATAGCGGGGGTGAGGCATAAATCCAGCCAGCACCGGCCATGTGGCCCCTGGAATTGACAAAGGGCCCATTCTAGCCGGTGCAACCGCATGGGGAAGGGCACCATTAAACCAAATGCTATGCTACCAGGCTGAAAGGGGAATCTCTTGCGTCCTATATGGTGTATAATTTGCTGGGACCCGCGTGTGAGTATACGAGTGAAACATTTTATCATCCGCATTCACAGCCAGCAGCGTCACTCAAGAGTAAAACAACTCATAGGGGTGTGATGCATCGGCACTCACCACAAAAATTAACGGCCATCCCATCGTCCGGTATCCCATACTGCGTCAAATGACACCGCAAAGGAGTACGGCTATGCGCTGCAATTTCGATCGCCATAAGGACACAGAGAAGAACAACAACGGATTTCACAGTAGCACGAGGGTTCAGAAATATAAAAAAACTTTTTAATTAACAAGCTTGAGAGAACCTATTAGGCTACTAACAGGTAGGTGAAATCCGTCACTCCCGTTATCCAGAAACAAGAGTGAGGGAGTCGTGGACTAATATAAGCACTACGAAGGCGTTTCAAATCAAAAGACCAAACGTTAGGTGCGCCATGTTGCAGGGATTCTGCTCATGCACAGAACTATGCGCAGGAAACCAGGACCTCAGTGAATTGTGGTGTACCAAAAACTCACCTCAGTACCCAGAACCCCTATCCGACCAGCATCAGTGTCCCATTCGTTAGCCGTATTCTCTCGGAGGTCCCAATGTATAGACAACCCAGAACAAGCGACTTAGAGTACTCTCAGGAATGGTGGGAATCAGAAATACCTGTTCGTTATTATTCTCATATCAGTCCACAACAAGAGTAATCAGAGACACAGTAAAGTTTAAAATGTTTATTTTATAAACTACGTGTCCTAAGATGCAGTACTTCGGCTAACATAAGTAGACAAATGATTAAAATTAAAACCATCAGCATTGTTACAATACCATAAAAAATGAAGGGAGAAATCATATTATAAATGACAATGGAATACAGCCACCTTCCCTTCGCTAGTACGCTGATATTATTAGACTAATAGAAGGTCTCTAGGCTTGAATGGGGAACCCCATACCGTAAAGATCAGCTTAGGTGAATCACATCACAGGATCAGCTTTGCTCTGCGCCTCGAAATGTTCTTCTCCAGAATGTGTGTGTAAAGCATGCAGCCTGCAATATTAAAGGCTTTCACCTTTCAGGTATTTGCAGCTGTGGGCGTGTTATGGCTAGAGAGTGGGCCGATCAACCTGAACTCAAAAACATACATTGTTTGGTGGCTCAGACTGTTTCTTCAAACAATGTTCAGACCAAGGTCGCAGTGCACGTCTAGGGATGTGAACAACAGACAGTTCTCATGTGAAGAAAAGGCACGCAAGCAGTTTTCAAATAATAACATGTATCTGCAGTGTTGTGTGCAAAAGCAGCAAAAAGTGGCAAGATGGCTTTCTAACATCTAACGCGCTTATGCTAACATAGCAATGTATGTGTCTAAATCGCTGCCTTCACTACATCACCAACTGTAGCCTATGAGTATCTGCGGCACGTGCGCGTCTCAGGGGCTCCTTGACACATTCTGCAAGAGGGGCATCCTTTACGTCATGCCATTGCTTGCGAAGGGTCTCCGCATATGCTTGAGAGGTGGCACTGCAGTTTCACTGTTCAGAAATACCAGAGGTTTTGTTGTCTGTACTAGAACAACCTGTTCCAATTATCCTTCCAGGACGTTGCACACCAGACTTTGGATCCCCGAATGAACCACTTGTATTACATTTCTGTTTCTTTTCTCCCGTTCATTGGTTTTGAAAATGCTCAATAAAGTATTTCTGAACTGAAAAAAAAAGAAACACAAGAGGTCTCGATAGAAGTCATTCCCTCAAACAGGACATCCGGGGTAGGGCAATTCGCTTGCAATCCCCAAAGCCTGCATAAGCGGTAGCTCAGAAGGGTGTGAGTGGGAATGCGGGCCCAATTGTAATGGGCCTCTCTGCCTGCAATTGTGCATGCCACTGATAACTGATACATGGAATGTACATCACTCTTCATGCTTTAAATATTGCCAAGAGGCCCTGGGTGTTACACATTACTATTACTCGAGGTTCTTCGAGTTGTTTTGTTTCACCTTACAGAGCACCATCATCCACTTATTGTTCTTTTGGTTGCGATCCACGTCACAACCCCTGGGGTCTCTACAAAGGATAACATACATTCTCAGGAAAGTCGGACTCCTCATTCAGGTATATAACAATGACATTGAACTGTCCTTCATTGTAGTAAATGTTCAGCATAGCCCTGCCCCCCTTATAGGCCTTCACGTTGTAACCAGCTCCTTGTGTGGGGGATGTAGGCAGACACTCTGTGTTATCAGTGATGAAGTACTGGCTTATTGCATAGTTGCAACTTCTCTTTAGTAAAGCAATAGTGGTCATAAACATAAACTTGATTTGGGATAGATAACATTTGCTCACTGAAGGTAAAAACACTGAGAGCCAAACCCTAAAAGTGTTTGCATGGGATGAGATCCACCCAATTTGGCATAAAACAGGCCCCCGCATCCCCCGCGGTGTGGGGGGCACCGTGAGCTGCAAGGGGCCCCCTCAGCCCAGTACTAAGGCCTTAGAGCTCCAGAACAAATCCGAAGAGGGGGGCCCTCCATGTACCTTGCAGGCCTGAGCTTTCGTTACGCTCCTATGAAATATTCATGAAGGGTGGCAGGGCAACCAGCTATCTTCCTATTTGTATTTATTTTATTGTGGTTATTTAGTTATTGTGTCAAGCACGAGAGGACACAAATGCTAGTGTTCTTTGGTTCCATACAATATTACGATGGCCATGGGCAAAATGAATCGCAGCCCTGTCTTTGTGAACTTCAGAAACCAATAAATCAAACATCGTTTCCAGCTTCGGTCTCCAATCATATTAATGTCCGAGCTGGTGATCCGCCTGTTAGTCCAGGGGTAACCAAACTCAGCTCCATAATATTCTACAGTTTACAAGGCTGTAGGGTGGTTTTACCGGGTGGTCACAAACTTGTAATGTGCTGACTCATTTTCCTATTTAATATTTATTTTTGTAAGTACAGTAGGATTGAAATTTTCAATGCTTCAAATAATGCTGCAGGGGAGTAACACGTTATAGACTGTAATCCCTTTATAATGTTTTGTGTTTCATTGCTATTAAAGGTGCATTCTAACGTCAGCGTGCTCCTATAATAAGAAAAGGATGAACCCAGTCACTTGTAACACATTATTGCAAGTGATTGACTATTGACGTCATCAGGCTGCTGTACCACACAAAGACCACCCTCTCTCAGCGGAGGAGGCTGGAGCGTCGCCGCTCTAGTACTGTTTCTGTCACTGTGGAACGGTGTTTAAAACACTGTTAATGCAGTGATCAAAGTCGCGTGTGTCACAATTTCTCTCATTTTCTGTTCAAGATAGAAAGTCTCTCGTCTGCCGTCTATACAGTACACGAAGCAATGGTGTTGTGTGAAATAATCCAGCAGCATTGGCTCTGTGGAAAATGAAAAAAACCTTTCAGGAATGAAAAGCAGAGGTAGAGGAAACATAGAGAGATGGGCAAGCGAGGTGCAAGGAAAATAAAAGGGCAGTTATTAGACCTGGTACCATTGGCGTGAGTCTCTCTTCCATTTTTTCTGATTGCCTCCTCTGTTTTTTATCTGTTTTGCTGGCTTAGATGCTTTGGGCACTGTGCCACTGCTATTCAGTGCCACAGTGCAAGTGCTCCCTATGTTAAATTGATGTATTGATTAGTGACTCCATGATTGGGTTATTTGATTTACAAGTCAGACCCTACTACAGTGCACCATGTGTGCCCAGGGCTTGTAAATCAAATGTTGCTGGTGGGTTTGCAGCACTGGTTGTGCCACCCACAGAAGCAGCTTGTAAAGTGTGTCTCAGGCCTGCCATTGCAGGGCCTGTGTGCAGTCTGCGACTGCCACGTCGAATTGGCAAGTGCATCCACTTGCCAGTCCCTAAACCTTCCCTTTTCTACATATCAGACACCCCTACGGTAGGCCCAAGGACAGGGTGCATTGTAAGTATAAGGTAGGACATACTCTGGTGTGTGTGGCATGTCCTAATAGCGAATTACAGCCATTTTTGTTTTTCACTATTGCAAGGCTATCTGTTCCCCAATCGGCCAGAATGGGCAGTTTGATTATTACATCTTATAATCCTAACTGACTTAGGGAACTAGGTGGAAATTCGAGTTTAGTATGCCTGAACTCAGAATGATAAAATACATATTTTAATGAAGTCGGTTTTAGAAAGTAGGTATTTTCTTGCTTAACTGTCCAAGCCTGCCTATGCTAGGTTGTGTATTGTGAGTCTGGTTCTGTGAGTGACAGGGGCTGGGGGATTCCAGGAGTCAGGGTGAGTCAGCACAGGGCTGAATAGAGAGATCTGCATGTAGATGGGTAGGAGGAGCTGCACCTGGGACCTTAATAGGGCTGTGCCTTCCCTCCACAATGCTGGCTCCACCGCCTGTGGTGCGTCTGATGTCCCTGGCCTGCACTGTGAAAGGAAAGAAGGAGTCTTGTCAACAAAGTGCTCCAAGACTGACCAGAACTGGTTTGGACTAGGCAAAGGCCTCTATGCCTTCAGAGAACAAAGAGAAAAGTAGTTTAAATATGGGGACCCAGACACCAAGACTTTATATCACTTCTGGAACAACAAGACAAACCTCTGGCAAGGAGAAGAACCAAAGGAAGCTGTAGGAGTTGTACTGCTCCCCCTGCCAGTGTGCTGTGTTGCTTGGTTGGCCTACAGTGGTGTCTTCAGTGCCAAGGAGAGGAGAAGGAACTTTGAAAGGACTTTCATCATCTTGCAGAATATTACTCCAAGGGCTTGAACTTGTGCTTGCCTCCTGCTGAAGTCTCAGGGACAAAATACTTCACAATCAGTTCCCCTCTGAATGTCCTTGCTGGGAATTCTATCTGCAGAAGCCTGCATGTTGCTGCGAGCTGGAAGCGTGACGCAACGAGAAAAAGCGTGTCGCCACCGCAGCTGTCGTCGTCGCATCGCCAGAGAAGCGTGCCGATGCCGCATCTCCCCAGAAGCGTGTCTTCGTCACAGTTGTCTGCTGTTGCATTCTGGAGAAGCGTGTCGCCACCGTGAGGGTCGCTGTTGCATCACCAGAGAAGCATGTCGCAGGGTCTGTCGCGCCTCCAAAGTACAGAGTCGCCGCAAGGCTGCCAGGGCGTGCACACATCGACTTCACATCGTCACATCAAGGGCGCCATCTTATCGCATTGCACCAGATTGTCGCATCGCGGCGCCATCTTGCCTCATTGCAACCGGGCCGCAGCACAAGAATCTATGATCACTTCCTCTCTGGTAAGATTCAAGATGCATCCCCTACTCTGCGCAAGCATTGAGGCGCAACGCATCGCCTCCCAGATGCAAGGAACCGACGCATCTCCAACACTGCAAGCCTTTTGTTTATTTTGCGTTACGCATCCAGGTACTTTTGTGAGAACTGTGTCGCATTTACCATCAACTTGATCTAAGTTAATTCTACCATCTTTAGGTCAATTTTGAGTACAGTATTGTGGATTTTTGTCATTTCTGGTCTTGTGTTAAGTCTAGATGAAGAATACTTATTTTTATAAAAACCTGTGTGGTGTCCATCTGTAGTGTTTTCACTGTATTACTGTATGTTTTCACAAATGCTTAACACACTGCCTCTGAGATAAGCCTGTCTGCTTTTGCGAAGCTACCAAGGGGGTGAGCAGGGGTTATCCAGTAGTGTAATCCCCTTTCCCTGACTTAGAAGCAAGGGTCCATATTTGATCAAAGGTACCTACCTCTGCCAACTAGAGACCCCCAGTTCTAACAGCAGTGCTGAACAGATTTCTAGTGAAATGTTGGGTAGCGTCCTACCCAGCCCGGGCACTACGCCACATATGTAGAGTAGTTGTACACGTCTTTATTCTTCAGCCTGTAAGCAAGAACTCAGCATTCTAAACCTGCATTCACTTCATTACCCTCTTACTTCACAGGTCTACGGAGTCCATTGGAAAACAAAAGATTTCCGTCCTTCTTTATTTACTCAACAATACATCTCCCCCTTGGTTATATAAAAAGTTTAAATGTTTTTTTTTAACAAATAAATGAATGAATAAATACACAAATAATTACAAATACATATACACTTATGACTCTTCAACGAGCATTTGTGGCGCTAGGATCACACTTCGTGATCCGTTTTATGGAATCCGGGAGCTGGCAGTCGAAGTGTCAGAAATCTGCATAGGTGAGGTGGAAACAACAGCATTCACAGGATCATCCATTGTCTGTCCAGACCCAATCTCTACAGTGACATCGATGTTGGGTGAGTGAATAGCCACATGTCTGAAGTGAGAAGAGTCTCTTGTAAGGACTTCCAAGTAGTTTGGGCAGTCACCATGTGTCCTTTGGTGGTTGTGACAGTAACGCACTCAGCCTTGAAAGGGACATCAGAATTTTGCTTTCCAGATTGTCAAAATAATGCCCTATCTCCTCTCTTAAAAGTGATATATTTCACATGATGTCGCTTGCCAGCATAGATTTTACTTTTAAATTTTTCACTTGTGACCAGAATCCTTTGTGTAAAAATCTTTCTCAGTCTTTGCCCTGAGATTGGTCCATTGGGGTATTTTGGTCATCATGGCTCTCCCAAATATTAATTTTTTTGCAGGGCTTTCCCCTGCAATTTAGTGAGGGGTTGTTAGTAAGCTCAAAGGGTGGTGTTCATGAGGTTGAGTTTCTCTAATGCAGCACGCTTCACAGCTTTCTTAGGAGTACTCATAAATCGTTCTACCAGGCCATTGGTACCAGGCAATTGACCAGGGGCCAAAGCAGAGTACCTTTCTGATGCATTACATTGAGATAGCTGAGAAAGTCTCTAAACTCTCGACCATTGAAGGATGGGCCACTGTCAGATTTCAAGATCACATGGATACCCCATGTTTCAGACATAGCATCTAATCTTTCAATATTTTTTTCATGAGTGGTGCATGAAAGATCTTCTACCAATGAAAAACAGGAGTAGTCATCAACAATGATGTCCATTCTCAAGAGGACCGAAGAAATAAACAGCAATTCTCTCCCAAGCATGGTTAGACAATTCTGACATGCTTAAAGGGTGCTGAGTAATGTGAGATGAGAGACAGTTGCATAAATACCATGCTTTTAACTATCTTTCAATCCTTTCAACGAGATGAAGAACCTGACTCTGTCTCGAAGAGCTCTCTTTGTGGCAACTATTCCTCATTGTCCCTCACGAGCCACGTCAATTATTTGTTGTTGTACACTCTTCAGAATGACAATAAGTGTCCCTCACAAGATTAGGCCTTCCTGATTCCCAGACAGTTCATCTATGACATTTCTGAATTTTAAGTGCTCACTGTCTCTGGTGAGAGGTTGAGAGTACTGGTTCCATGATGGGTGAGCAATAATGTCTTTCAACTTCAGTATGTCACCGTCTTGACTTGTCGCAGTGAAAATTTGTTCTAATGACATGGCAGCTGGCGTGTTCGATTTTACAGTCAAATTTATCTAGGCGTCAGCTGTCTTAAATGGGGTACCCGGGCATTGTATGGGCACTTTTGAAAAACAATCAGCAGGGTTTTGATCTTTCCCTGGAAGGTGAACGATGGTGTAGCTGGATTCCTGCAATATCAAACTTCAATGTTCAATACAAGGACGCATCTTGGCTTTTGGATTGCCAAATAATGTTAATAGTGCCTGATGATCAGCCACTACTGTAAAAGCTTTACCATATAAGACCACATGGAAATATTACCAATCCAACACCACTGCCAAGCTTTCTTTCTCGGGTTGTGAATAAGCATGTTCAGTTTGTGTCAAGCTTCTACTGGCACATGCTACAATATGCCTCCAGGCATTTGGCTGTACATTGTGCCGTGCAAGGTTTGTGCCTTGCCCAACAGGACTAGCATCAACTGCAACCTCAGTATGAAACTTGGAATCAAGGTAGACCATTTCAGTGGCATTCTTGATGGCTTGCTTGATTCTCTGGAAACTCTCCTCACACTCACATGACCAACGAAGCACAAATTCTTTTTCATCTGTTCTGGTAATGGTGCACTGGTCGTGGCAACGTCTTATATGTATCTAGAACAGTAACTTACCATCCCAAGGAATGAAAGTAACATGGAAATGTCCAGTGGGGGACTAGCAGTATATAGTGCTTGCACTTTAGCTGGATCAGGTGTCATACCCTCATCAGAAAATATGTGACCAAAGAATTTCAAACTGGTCTTATAAAATTCACATTTGTCAGCATTCAAGTTAATACAGCATCATTTAGCAAACGACATACCTGAAGGAGAGCTTTGTCATGATCTTTCTGACTAGCTCTGAAAACCAATACGTCATCACTAAAATTGAGGGCATTCAAAACAGGTCGTATGATATGTCAAATGAAGTCTTGGAAAAGTTCTGCAGCACAGGATACACCAAAACTCAGTTGCTTCTAGTGAAACAGACCAATGTGTGTAGAAAAGCTTGTAATGTACCTGCAATTTTTTTCAAGTTCCAACTGGGGATATTGTTTGTTTAAATCGAGTTGAGAGAAAAACTTTGCTCTATTCAATTAAGTTACCCCTGCGCTCTCCTCTGACCCCAATATAGCTGACAAACAATTCAGAGACTGGATCACTTCTTCTCTGGATACGTTGCTTCCGAAAACTACCACCCTGAAACAACCCAAAAGAATACCATCCGCTTTATGGTACACTCCTGAGCTTAAAGTTCTGCGTCAGGAGTGTAAAAAAACCGAACGCTCCTGGAGGCGCGACAAAACAGCAACCAACAAGAGCTCCTACTCTATTTCCCTTCTGACATACAAAACTGCTATTCATAAAACCAAAAGCATGTTTTTTCAGGAGAGAATAGAGAAAGCAGGATGCTCCAGTAAGGAAGCGTATGCCATCCTTAAAGAGCTGTCTAAACCCCAAGGACAAGGTCCAGGACCCATTTCCGATCCCGAAGTCGACCTGGAGAAATGCCAGCAACTGGCCAACTTCTTCCACGATAAAATCAGACTAATTCTGGAATCTATCCCCCCCTCCAGTCCTGAGGAAAATATCGCTTTCCCACAGACCTCCACCTGTCTGTCCACGTGGGGCCAGGTCACGGTCGATGAGGTGAAAAATACGTTCAACTCCATGAAGAGCGGCTCCCCTAGTGACCCTGCTCCTCTCCGCATCCTTAAAGAGGTAGCCCCCACTATCATCCCTTCCCTTACCCATCTGATCAATAACTCACTTCAACAAGGAGTTGTACCCTCAAGCTGGAAGAGGGCGGTGGTAAAAGCCCTGCTGAAGAAACCTACGCTTGATCCCGAGAACCTAGCTAACTACAGGCCCATCTCTCTACTGCCTGGAGTGAGCAAGGTCGCAGAAAAATTGGTCAACAAGAAACTCTCGCAATTCATAGAGGCCAATAACAAATTAAAAAGCTCCCAGACGGGTTTCCGACCAGGACAGGGCACGGACATTGCCCTTCTGGCTGCTGTAGAGGAGGCCAGAGCACTATTGGATGGGGGAGGATCAGTGGCAGTGATCCTCCTCGACCTTAGTGCTGCGTTCGATACAGTAGATCACCAACTCCTCATCGAAAGACTGGCTAGAGTGGGAGTGGAAGGTACAGCCCTATCCTGGCTCTCATCCTTCCTGGCCCAACGGTCCTACCAGATCTGGGAAAAGAACGCCCGCTCCTCCGAAATGCCCCTACGTTATTTAATATCTATATGTCCACATTGGAGGAGGTTATCATCCCTTTCGGAGTGAGCGTCGTCAGCTACGCCGACGACACTCAACTAGTGGTGTCTTTGTCCCATCCCAAGCAACAGAAAGCTGATCTCTTCAACTGCCTTACGCAGGTCCATCATTGGATGAACAGATCAGCCCTAAAACTCAATGGGACAAAAACCGAGGTCCTTATACTTGGCCCTAAAGGAGCCTCACTTCCCCTGGACAGCTGGCCAGCTTGTTTGGGTCCGCCCCCTGACCCTAAAAAAGAGGTGAAAAGTCTGGGTGTGTGGATCGATTCCGATCTCTCTTTCACCTCACAAGCTAAGAAAGTGGCAGGGACCTGCTTCGGTCTCTTAAAATCTCTGAGGAAAGTCCTGCCCCTTCTTCCCCCTAAATCCCAAAAACTATTAGTCCAAGGTCTCATAGTATCGAGGCTGGACTATAGTAATGTGATTTACCTGGGTGCCCCCGAAGCGACCCTTACGAAACTGCAGACAATTCAGAACACGGCCGCCCGGATCATCACCAACACCCCGGCCAGATCATCTGCTAAGCCCGCTCTTAAACTCCTTCACTGGCTCCCCATAAGGGAGAGAGTCAAATTTAAAGCCCTATGTCTCGTTCACAAAACACTGCAGAACCAAGGTCCTCCTGTTCTCAGCAATTTTGTCATCCCCTACAGAAACTCTAGGTCCCTCCGCTCCAATGCAGAAAACCTTATCAACATCCCTAGATTCAGGAAAACCAGAGCAGGAGGAAGACGTTTCTCGGTACAAGTCTCCCGCCTTTGGAACTCACTTCCCCGTAACCTACGCCTTGAATCTCAATACCTGCGTTTCAGGAAACTGTTAAAAACCCATCTCTTTCCCTAACCTGTACATCCCCTCCCCCCCCCTTTTTGCCTTGACCTTCCATCCTTCCATCCTCGTATCTCAGTCTCTTGCTCCGCTGACTTGGTGAATTCAGGGCTCCTCAGCGCTGGGATACCTCCGGGTGACTATCGCGCTTTACAAAAATAAATTAAATTAAATTAAATTAAATTAAATCATATCACCAATGTGCAGACCTGGATGTCATTCTCTCTCATTTGCCTTTTTGGCCTGACACATGTCAACACAAAGGCATAAAGCTCCTTCACTGTCTCTTTTAGGCACTACTACAATAGTAGAAACCCATGGTGTCGGACTAGCGGAGCCTTCAATGATGTCATGTTTCAGCAATGAATTAAGTCATTTTTCAACAGCTTCTTGAAATGCAATTAAACTGTGTCTTTGGGCAACAGGACGAACATCCTCATTTATATGTAACTGTACTTTTATCGTCTTGAGCTTTCCTAACCCATGAACTAATTAAGGAAATTAACTTACCATTTCATGATGAGCACTCATATTGTAGTTCGCAGACATCAGTCCTGCAAACAGGCACTTGAATCTGTGCTTGGAAGTACATGAATGGGCCCTCTACCACAGTTTTCCTGTGTTTCATTGTGGCTACAATGGAACCTTGACTTTTTAAAGGTGTTGACACAGCCCAAGTATATACTTGAGTTTTTGTTTGCATAAGTTGTGGTAATGGATACAATTCATGATATTTCTCCTCAGGCATAACATTGATCGACTCACCACCATCAACAATGAAAGGTATCGAACACCCATTTATCTTCAGGGTAATCATCTGACAGTGTATAAGTTTGCCTGAAACTCACATTTATGAAAAACAGATGTACAATGTAAAAAAGTCTTTTGAACAATGTTATGTGTAACTGCATAGAAGTATATGCATCTTTTGAATTGAAAATGAACTTTTAAGAGCAAATAAAACAAACATTTGTGAAAAGATGTTTACAGAGCGGTGTGTACACACCATGTGAATTAGGCGCAGCAAACACAAGCTCCCATAATTGTTATTAACTTGGTTTCCTATAGCATCAGCTGACAACTCTTGCTTGCTGCAGCACCACATTAAGATAAGGATATTTTGATGAACTCCAGGAGTGCACCCCCTGCTCTATAACCACTAGTCACTTGTTGATTAGCACGCTTCTCAGCTCAGGCAGGCATGAGGACTTGCTCTAAGCTCAAAGTATCCTTCAGCATTCATTGCAAAAGGAATCTGACAGACATCATCTATCACTCTGAAATGTGTAGCTTCCTCATCATTCAATTCATTAATCTTACTGTACTTTATGAAGAGATCCAGTTTCTCAACACATTAGTTTCTCCTATTCTCTGGCGTTCTTAACTGAAGATGTATCAATCAGAATTTACATTTGGCACTGGATTGAACTTGACATTCATTTTTTGTGATTGTATGTCACTTCCCCATCCTGTGGAATTTTTTTTATGGCCTCTTTTACACCTTAACCACTCATGTCCTTAAGGTACTTGATAATCTTTTTGTCATCTTTTTCATCAAATGTGTCTATAAAATCCTCAAAATTCTCTATCCAAGCAGTCCATCTATTGTCAATATTGTGTTTTTTAGCAGTATCAAATGATGATGGCAGTTTTAAGAAAGCAGCAGCTGTATAATCTTTGGCAGACAGCAGTGGTCTCTATCATACTTCTTGGGGAGCTTGCTCACACAGCCCATCTCTAGAGCTTTGTGGCGTGCTAGCTTCAGGGTCAACCTTGACAGTTGTAGGAACTTTGACCTCGCCCTTGCTCTCCATTGGGGCTCTTTATTTTGATGATCATCTGTGGAGTTGTTCTGAGCCCCCACACTGCAGCTTTGATGTTGGGCTGTTTTATTTATGGACAGCTCCGCAAGCACAATCCCGGTATGGCATCAGGATCCCCTTCACTGCAGACCATGGTATGGTGTCTCTCTTGAGTTGTTTCGGTAAGTAGACAAATCTTTTTTGTATTTAAATAACTTGATAAACAGATAAAGTTATGATATTCAATTGGCTTTGAGCTTAAATGTGTCGTCGTAAACACCTGGTTAATCTCTGCTTCAGAGCACATTAGATTGCAGCTCATTTTGCTCTGGATTATCAGCATATACAGTCTTTCAAAACTTGATTGCATCCTCCTTTAGCATTATCACTCCGGATAATATATAATTAATTTGTGTATTAGGGTGGTACCTCTGGTTGCGGGCTTTTTGTTTGATTCTCAGCCACCTATGTGTAGATTTTTAGTGATGTTTTCTTTATCCTTGTAAGCTTTGCACAGGCTGGGATTGCGATGAGACTCCACAGGTGCCAGCATTGATTCTGCACTTCAACTGCTGCCCATGAGGCATGCACGGGCAGTTTGCTGGACCATGGCAAACTCTCTGGGAGAGCACTGTCAATCTCCAGGTTATTTATTCAATACTCATCACCAGTTGAAGCATCCTAGCTAGCCTGGGCACTCACCAATGACTATGCCACACATGGAAAGTAGTTATACAAGTCTTTATTCTAAAGCCTGTAAGCAAGAACATTCTAAGCCTGCATTCACTTCATTAGCCTCCAACCCCTACGTCACAGGTCTGCAGAGCCCATCGGGAACCAAAAGAGTTCTGCCATACTTTATTTACACGACACTGCAGGTTGTGTCTAAAGAAGGAGGACAGAAGAGAACTAGGCAAATTAGGCGGCCCGTTCACATAGGTCTCAAGGTTTTCAGATGTAATGGTGAATTACACTGCCATTCCAGGTTTTTACTTTTTATTTTGGGAGTTGCAGTGCTGGATAATCAATACTAAAAGTGCCAGAATGCCGAGAAAAAAACTTAATTGGGTGAGTTGCTGACACATGAGCCTTGAAAATGTTGGAGATTTCTTCACATAGAAATGAAAAGGTCTATCTGAAATGTTGAATGGCCCATATACTATGAGGGATCAAAAACTCCCTAACTGTACATTGACAAAAATATTTCAAGCTTTCTTAAAGTTTTGACTTTATGATGGCTCTTTACCTGCATGTCATTAAACTCCTCTGTTAGTTGCAACATCCTTACTGTTAGAAATTGGATTGTTGGTTGACTAATGTATGTGCACTGGTCAAGCAGCAACCACAATCCTATTCAGGGTAAGAGGCAGGCAAACTCTAAATTAATCCGTATTCACCCTCGGGTAGCTTGGCACAGAGCAGTCAGGATTATATTTAGAGTTTGTGTGTGAAGTATTTGTGCAACCCTTTAAACAGTAACTCAGTGAAAACACCACACAGAAGATTCCATACCATGTTATAATTTACTGATTTTAATAGATACAACAATACCAAAACACCAAAAACCCAATTAGTAGAACTGGTGATATTAATTTCTAACGTTTATAATGAAAAATAGTGTGAAAAATCACAAATTTTGGCTGAGCGCGATGGAGAGCATGCCGGCTACAGGGAACCAGTTTGGTCCGCTGAAAAAAGTACCTTAAATCCTGATTGTGGAGAATTGCCTGGATCCGTGTTGAAGATGCATTACACAGTAGAGGCAATGTGTCGGTTCTGAGATGCAACATGGCTGTGGTGGGGGATCCTGATGTATCGAGGATCCTGTCACAGGGCATGCCTTGCAAAGTCAACTGTCAAGGATGCGAGGTGCAGCAGAGGTGATGTTTGAATTCCGATGAGCAGTGAAGCTACAAAGTGGAATTTCAACATATTTGTCGATGCTGCCATAGACAAGTGCTGCAATGCGCTTGTGCCGGGTAAAGTTGAATGCAACGGCGGTCCGAAGGTGATCAATCGGTCCCAAGATGTGGAAGGCAGTGATGTGAGCCTTTTGCAATGTGTCCAATCCACACAGCAGTGGTAATGCATCAGTTCTGCTTGGGGATGAGCCGATCAGCCAAGGAGATTCATCGATTCTGCTAAGGGATGCATTGCTCAGCAGAGAAGATGGATCAGTTCCACTGGCAAGCACCTTAGTCCCACTTCTTAGGGTCCAGGACTGGGGTAGCACCACTAGGCAGGGTAGACTCTCAGATGGCAGAGTCCAGGTGCAGGGGTTTGAAGCCTCTTATGTCCCTGTGACTCCAGATTAGGAGGCAACAAACTTGAATCAGTTGTATCTTCCAATTGGAAAATTACTCTTATAAAATGTAACAAGTAATCCCAATGTTATCCTACGAGATATGTAGACCTTGCTGTAGTGAATAACAAATGTAAGAGTTTTTCACTACCAGGACACGAAAAACTTCAAAGTACATGTCCTGTCTTTTAAATACATTTGACTTTGTCCTCTGGTTTGTCCAGGGCCTACCTTAGGGATGACACATATGTATAAAAAGGGAAAGTTTGGGCTTGGCAAAAAGACTATTTTGTCATGTCGGCATAGCAGTGTAAACTGCACAGACATGCTGTGCAATGGCAGGCTTGAGGCATGGTTAAAGGGCTACTTAAATGGGTGGCACAATCAGTGCTTCAGGCCCATTGGTAGCATTTAATTTACAGGCCCTGGGTACAGGTATTACCACTTTACTAGGGACTTATAAGTAAATTGAATATGCCAATTGGGGATAAACCAATATCATCATGTTTAGGGGAGAGAGCAGAAGCACTTTAGCAATGGTTAGCAGTTATAAAGCGAGCAGCATACTAATACAAGCAAATACAAGCTCAGAAAAGTGGAGGACGAAAGCAATAAGTTTGCGGAAAGGATTTCCAGTCTAACACTTATAATGTACTACAGTAGTTACTTTAGACAGTATAGGGTGTCATGATCAATGATTGATGCACCTATTACTTGTTGCAAGGGATGCTGCTGTGAATAACTAGGCTGAGGAACATCTTGATCATGCAAAATGGTGACAATGTAGGAATTTGAGTCCCAGAAACTTGTGCCTCAAAGTGAGTGAGAGAGAGAGAGAGAGAGACAGAGAGAGAGAGAGATAAAAGAACAGTGGGTAGTGATCAGTGCTTAGCCTCAGCTCTTGGTGAGAGTGGGAGCTTCTGATAATGAGTAACAGGAGGACAGTCTGAAGAGAACAAACTGAAACCTGGCATGATGTCAATATTGAGCCAAGAGAGGTCACCGTCATACACCAGACCGTCACATAAAATCATCCTGAACCATTTCCATGTCATGGACTGGGAAGAAGGGATGCCCTCTTGATACAATAACCAATACCAGAACAGACATCAGTAAACATGAGGAGGGTATTGAGTAAAAGATGGAGTTTCTGATATAAGGAAAGGATGGTAAACATAGTTGGGGATATAAACCGTTTTTAAAGGCTGATGCAAGAGATGTGAGAAGATTCCTGCAGAAGGTTGAGAGTGACTCCAAACTCGTATTGGAGATTTCTGCTCCTGACTGTTTTTATAAGAATTCCTTTTCCCACAATAACCTGCCATGTCACCGTGCTGAGTCTAAGGAAATGATCTGCACAGAACACCACTTCCTGCCACTCAGCAGGATCGGAAACATATGTGCGATGTAATAGTATTTAGTCAATGTGTTAAATTGCTGTTGTCCCACATGTTATAATACAGTGTTGATTGAGATCCATTTCTGTTCTGTTTTGTTTTCTATGTGATTGCCTACCGTTATACTGGTTTACCCCTAGCAATAAGGGATAGAAAAAACATATTGATGAAGGAGGTATGGGAAGCTCTATATGTGGCCTCAATAGCCAGAGACACTGCGGCTTTCTGGAAGTTAAGTGCGGGCACCATTTTTAACTAGTGAGATTGGCCCATCAATCGAGATAGCCATAACAGAAGAGCAGTGGATTGGGCACTTTACCCAAGTATATAAGGGTGAGGGAAGCCTTGAGGGAGAGGGTGCCCCTGATACGGTGGATATCCAAGCTTGCCAGGCGCAGGCTCCTAATTATTCCCCAAATTACAAGGAACTAATATTCTCTTTAGAGGCAGTGGAGCACACCCTAAATGCAAGCCAAGGCGGTAAGGTGCCTGGTCCGGACGGGGTCCCCGTGGATATTGAACATTTCTTTGTGGGGGCCGCTACTGGTGCAGGTGCTTAATGGTAGTTGTAGCACAGATTTTCTACCCACTTGGGTTGAGTCTACTATCGTGCCCAACTTTAAGAAGGGGGACAGGCATGATCCAGGATGTTACAGACCTACCTCCCTGTTAGATGCTCTAACAAAGGTAGTGGGTAGAATTGTCTTGGAACGCCTTCAGGACTGGGCAGACGAGAATTCAGTCCTGTCTGACCTTCAGTATGGCTTCCGGACTGGTGTGGGGACTGTTGAGCAGGGCATAAACCTCTCCCTCTTGGTGGGGAAGTATACCAGAGCTAAAAAAGGGAATCTTTTGTTAGCATTTGTGGACCTCACAGCCGCATTTGATTGTGTGCGCCACACTAAGCTTTGGTCAATATTAGAAGGCATGGGGGTTGATGTAAATATTATTCATTTTCTTAAACGTTTTTATAGCGATGCCAAGGCTCGTGTCCGTTGCGGACTGAAGGGTGAGCGCTTGGCTGCATTCCCAATTAGGAGCAGAGTTGGGCAGGGCTGTGTCCTGGCTCCGTTCCTTTTTAACTTGTATATAAACGGATTGGGGGAGGCTCTTATCAAAGACAACCAGGACTTCCCCCAGGTAGCCGGCCGCTCCATCCCAGCCCTTCTATATGCAGATGATGTGGTGCTGATGTCTTGCACACAAGTAGGCCTACAGCGCGTTCTGGATAGTTTTTCCCTTTTTATGAAAGATCTAGGTTTACGGGTACACTCTTCCAAAACTTGTATTATGCGCTGCGGCACCGGAACAAAGAAATAAAGAGATACGTATGTGGCAGGACAAAAGATTGGGGCCAAAAAGAACTTTTCTTATTTGGGCATTCTCTTTGCCCACAATGATACTTGGGTGCAGGCAACTGCAGCAAAAAAACTGGCCCTTTTACACACTACTTCTGCCCTTACTGCCCTTGCGAAAAAACTAGGCAAAAAACCCCCAGAGGAGCTTATTAAAATTTATACGGTCAAGTGTGTTTCAGCTGCAGTGTATGGGAGTGGGGTTTGGGGGTTTGCTGATCCGCTACCAATCCAGAGAGTAGAGAATTCCTTCCTAAGATATATTTTATCGGTCCCGAGTAGTACCTCAGCATGCATTTGCCATGCTGAGCTAGGACTACCTTTTATTTCAGATCTAATTAGGCTTGAGCCTGTCCTGTTATGACACAGGTTCTGGACTAAAGTAGAAGTCAAATTGAACAGAGATATCCTTATTGATATTTTGAAACTGGAAGGTGGAATGAGGATTCCTTGGCTAAACTTCGTTCATAATGTTTTAAAGGTTCTCGGCCATTTAGATTATTTTAGCAACCCGACTACAATCAGGGCAATAACAAGGAAGGAACTAAAGGATGAGGGCATTCTCCAGCTGGATACTATCAGAATGTCATCCGAGATTTTAAAACCCACAGTCCTGCGCAATCAGATGGTTTTAAATACTTTTAATATTCAACCCTACCTAACCTTTGTACCTAGCGCCCATGACAGATTTTTATTAACTCGCTTTAGGTTGGGGGTTCTTCACAGACTGGTCACTTTCCCCACAAGGAACGACTAGTCTCAAAACCTCCAACCATGCCCCTGTGATAATACGTCCCCACAATCCACAATACACTTTTTTCTGTAGGTTTTACTCTGCACCCAGGAGTACCCTTCTCGTACCCATCCTGAAACATTGCGGGCTACATAAATGCCGTCCTGCTCTCCTGGCTCTCCAATATCTGGAGAATGAGCAAAGTGTTTTTAGAATAACAATTTTCCTGAAAAAGGTTTTGAGTCTAAGCAAACAAAGGTGTACCTAACTGTTTTTAAGGAGCTATGGATTTTTAAACCCACTGTATGAAGGCTTTGTAAATGTTATATTTTTTTAACCTTATGTACATAATTAATAATGTAATTATGTTTGTAACAATTGTAAGAATGTTTTTAACTGTGAGCTTTTATGATTGTTTGTCTATTCAATCGAATAAAGCCTTCTTTGACTTGACCTACTCCTAGGCTGAATATTTCTGTTTTAATGAACACTTTCTTTGTTGAATTTGAAATCCCATGTAAAGGATCGTTTAAAAAAATGTGGCCATAAGTATGGAATGTGAAACTCATGTGTGTAGCACAAATGATAAAATATTATTACATCATTACACTCCAATAAATGTGATAACAAAACTTCAGAGTTAGACTGAACATCATCCCTATATTAAGTTAGGAGTGAGTAAAGGTGCTAGTAGCCGACTCCATACCTTCACTAATTGATTTTGGAAACTGTGTCCGCTACACGAACTGCAGGTTAGCAGAGTTCTAAGGAATAGCAATAAATTTACATTTGGAAAGGGACCCTTTTACTGCAACTAGTGGTTTACAATTGTTGACTACCGTACCCTTCCAGCGGCAACATGCTCCATCTCCCTTCCTGCATCTTCAGGCTGACTTTCCCTGGAAAGGTTATATGTGAGCCATAGCAAGGATGATACAAGGTAGTGCTTAATCTGAGCGAGTGGCTGTCTGTTGGGCCACCAACACTTGTTTTTCCTATTCAGGTTTTGGCCAAAAGCAAGAGAATGACAAAAAAGTGGAGAACGAAGGAGAAAGATAAAGACGGAAAATCAGTGATAATGAAATTAAGTGGGATGAAAAAGAATTTAAAACATGTAGATAAGGGGACAGCAGGTGTCTAGTGGTGGATAAAAGAGGCCTGAGGTGGAATCAAGTCTATGCAACCTTGATGTTTGACCGCAGAGGCATTTAATAGCACAAGTCATGTGCTCCTGAGCAAAACTTTGAACACCTGCACTCATTCTTACAGAAATTATGCAATGCATGGACAATCTGTATCAACAGCCCTTTAGAAGGAAATGGACTGTCCATAGGATGTTATCTGATGTTATGATAAACATATTTTCCTGTGATGTTAGTTCCTAGTTGCAGCATATATAAAGCAGGCAATCAAAAGAAGAAGATGTGTCGCAATGCATTTGTTCCCTGAATTTTCAGCACATTTATTCATCCTCTACAACTGACTTTCTTTCTGTGTTTTTGCTTCTAGCAGCTTAAACCTCTACTGTATTCTACTTCTGTATGTTATGCTTGACTTTTTTCTCTTCACTGATGTCAGTGAGCGTTGGTTCTTGCTCATTACTATAGTGTTTATCTCCATCTTCAGCGAAGAGCTACAAAACTGTTGAGAAAGTTTTCAACTCCTAACTGGGACTCTCTTAAGGGTACTTTTGACACATTTCAAGTTACTACTCCATGCAGGATCGCACCCTAACTACAGAAAACTGTCAGCCTTCCGTTCAGCAATCAGAAAAGACCTTCTCAGCCGCCAGTGATTAAAAAATATTTAGAGTCCAGTCTTATGTCTATTTCAATAGTTGTAATAGAGACAGATTATGACAACTGATGGATGAATGAGAGAGATGGCTAATGGGAGAGGTGACAAGAATAGCCTCGTATCCAGGGGCATTGGGCAGATTGAAGACATTTTTCCAGAAAAAATGTAACAATTGCATAACTATTAAAAACACTGTTAAACACTGAGGCCAAGCAAACCTGTTGCCAAACTGAGTAGGTTGTAGGGAAGGATAGGTGTCAAAATGTTCTGCCATTTGACCTTCAAGAAACAACCTGGTGGGAGTAATGCTATGATAACGACAGCCGACACAGGCAAAGGGTGGTGGGGTAGGTGGAGGGGGCCGGGGGGACCGCTTGGTGGGGGAGTGAAAAATAATTAAAGGTAAATAAAAGTCTTACCTGGTGCTGCCGGCCGCCTCGCGCTCTTCTGTTCCTGGTCCTAACAGTCCCTGAGACAGCATCATGGACTCTCCATCCAATCCCGGTGCTGCTCTCAAGCATGAGAGCATCGTGGGGATTGGCCTGTTTGGGTTGGAATAATGCTCGCTCAGGCACAGGGAGTCTGTGCTGTTTCTCCAACCTGACTGTGGAATACAGCTGGGTTGCAGAAACCTAAGTGCGCATGTCAGTTTGGCGTCCCTGAGATGGCTGGCAAAACCGAAATATGCATTTAATAGTGCACCTACCACTCCTCCTCTCATGCCCCTCCCCTCCGTGCACACTCTTGCTCAGCCAGCAGATGAAAAATAAAACAATAGTAAAATATTGTTTTTATTTTTAACTGATGGCTCTGAGTCAGTGGGACGACGCTTCTCTGCCGCTGAAGAACACGCACATAACCTTACCCTTACATTTGTTACACGTTATCCGTTATGTCACGCACATGTTTAAAGCAATGTGAAGGTGTATTAAATTGTTAGGCTTTGATCACTAATGTGCCAGTATTTACCCAAAATATGGACATCTTTGGTAAATACCCCGTGTTATTATGATTCAGTAAGCTACTCATTAAGTTTTTAAGCATGTTTACAGCCTGATCAACCCAATATACACATCCTGTTTTTAATGACTGGCCGAGCTATCTAAAGCGAATTCTAATGTCTGGCGCCATTTGCTGATGCAGCAGCCATGCCTGTGGGTACGAGCACCCTCCAATCATTTCCCTGAATGGAAGACCTGGGTCATATTTCGAACATTCTAGAATTGCTAGAATTAGGTGCTGTATGTGTTTGCATCGCACCTTAGAGATGTAATTTCACAGCAGGCAACAATCTGTGTGAATCATTTTAGCTACCCACAGTTGCAAATCTCATAGTACTAGGTCTTGGTCTCCATGGCAACTGTCTAATAATTTGCTGTTCAACATTTATGTGATAAACAAGTCAAGAAATGATTGTTGACTCACCGACGAAGACATCCTATACATTTCACACGAATCTCCTCAATGCAGCAGTTGTGAAGCCACGCATTTTCTTATTTGGAATTAGGAGGTACTCAATCTTCTCTTTGAAGTAATACGATTAAACTATTTCCCGAAGCAGCCTAGAATATTTAACACAACTCATTTTAATGTGATCTGGATACAGGCAACATCCTCTTCTTTTCCCATTGGCGTGTGCTTTTTCAATTAATTAAGAACTGCTTGTGCACAGCAAAGTTGTATTTGAAGAGGAGTTCGAAAAAGCGTAATGCTCCTTGGATTTAAATTGCATTGTTCGCCTTCCGTTTGTGGAAATTGAAACAAATATTCCAAATTTCGCCCGGGTAACATTTTTGGAGTGCTTTGTTTATTTTGCCTGAGCCCCATAGACGACGATGAAGGGCACACTTTTCAGACAATGTTCGGATTTGTGAGATGAGTAGATCAGTTTAAGCACACACCTACATTATCAGCAAATGAAAACAACCAGGTCCAGATTTACTAAGAGCTTGCGTTGCCCATACATCACACAAGGGTAACCTAAACCCTTAAGTGATATTTATAGTGCCACCCAGCTCTAGGTGGCATAGTAAATCTTGAATAATGCAATGCAGTACAATCAGGGAAGTCTTAAGGATTCTGGGGGCCCTTGGCCAAATGTATTTCGGGGGCCCCTGTTAGGAACAGATTCGAATATATGATCCAGTTAGAGCTCTTTCACACCCTCTTTAGCCAAGTCACTGAGAGTGCACAAGCACACTGGTCAAAATTCAAAATGTGTTTACATCTAATATTCAGGGACAGCGATGTGGTTTTCAGTATTGTAACACAGCAGCAGCTCAGTAATATTATTGCAAATAATCTCTGTGCCCCCCTCCCATGTAAGGACCTGTTTTGATATCAAAGAAACATTTTAATGGATGTTGCATAAATCAAAAACACAGCATTGTCCGAAAAATATCTGCAATAGACTCACACACATTACCCACATTAAAAATAAATTAACCTTTTCCATGCATCGGATGGCCCCCGGCCGTCCGACGTCATGGTTAGCATGTGCGGAGGATGGCCAAGGGCCGTCCGATCTGCGCACACATCAGATTCAGCCGCACCCCGGCGGAATGTCCGCCGCGGCGAAGCGGTTAAAAGAAAAAGCTATTTACAACAATCAAGTTAATCAGGGCAAGACTCTCTCAGGGAGCCCCCAGGAAGGCTGGGGCCCTGAGCCAGAGGCCACTTTAACCATGCCTTAAAACGTCTCTGAGGACAAGTTACTGTCTTGCATTGCTCTGCCCTTGGAAGGCGTTTCACTGGTTCTGGTCAGTTCTCCCTTTTTCCCTGGGTTTAGCTTCTAGCAGGTCAGTGCAAACGCAGACCGCGCAGATAAGAAAGAGCAGTCGATCGGGGGGAGGGGGACGACATACAACAATGAGGGACACCTACATTTGAAAAAGAAAAAGGAAAACCATGGCAGCAGCCAGTCTTGCCACAGTGAAATTTCACTCTAAGGACATGTTCAACATTAATTTCTACATGCCCTATTTTTAAATATCCGCGCCCGGCCTTTATGGGCAATAAGGCCAATAAGTGGGTGACTTCTTAATATTTCAAAGGAAAGTTTGTCTATCACAGCAGCATTTTGACATGTCACATTTGCAGTTTAAAACTGCCACAGACTGGTTACCTTTGCGCAACTTACAGGTTGTGCACAACTGTTGTCTCTCACGTGTAGCCAATACCAGTAAACACATGCCTGTGCACACATGTTCTCATGTAACCAGCCCAGTGCCCCGTAATCTAGCTGCATCACAAAGGCCTTATCTTAATAGGCAGACACTGACAGAAAACATGTGCAGTCCAATTTACCATGTCATGTTTAGACTCCCCCACCATAGGAGTCCAAAAGCTGGTTGATCCAAAGCAGAACCTATTTGCAACACATGCATTAGCTTCTTCTAAAGAACAAATATTTCAGTCCTTCATTGCTATGAGAAAGTGAATTATTAGTTGGCCTGGATCATATTCCACCGTAAGTAAAAACAATAGTCAATAACTTGTTAAATCCAGTCTAAGGTTTTATCCAAATCTGAGTTCAACCACACAGCTATGGCACAGAGTAGATAGGCTTGATTTAAGGAAAATGTGTAAAGCATTTAGAAGTAACAAAACATATTAAAAAAAGAGCACAATAGAAATGACATCAAAAATCTAATAAAGGGAACAAGAGATATTCCTTTTCAACAATTTAGGTGAAAATAATGCCAAAAAGCAGAACGTGTTAATGGTGATCAATGGTTGCAGCAGACAGAGATCTCGGTCTAGTTTGAGGCTGATATCAATGGAGTGCAGGTCAGATATAAAATGTAGATTGACTCTGCTGGGGCCTGTAAGTAGGGGAGTTAGAAAACGTTTCGAAGACTCAATCTAAAAAGGGACTTTATCTTTTTTCTACAGAGAAAGTCTTCTTTTTGTAGATCAAACGTGAAATCCAGTGTACTACTGTGGAACTCTGACATTTTCATGGATGGTGGACACTTTCACTGCTTGACCTTTTGAAGAAATGGAGCAAAAGTTATGAAAACCTTCTCAAACTGTCCGAAAAACTACAGGAGTACATTTCAAAGCTACACAGGTCCCAACGGTGAACACTTAAAGATTCTCAGGATGTCAGGCAGGAGGAACAGCAAAGTCCATTCCAGGACCTGTTGCCTCTGTAGAGCCGGGATTCTTCAAAGAAATATGCTCTTCAGCTATCGCATGTTTCTCCAGCCACCCAAGGGATACGTTTTAAGATCCATGCAACCTGTTCACCTGGTATCCTTTCACAAGTCTAGTAGTGTTCTGATGGGGTGCTTTCCAGTACCACATTTATGCCTGGCATGATCCAGTAAGTGAGGATGACTCCTGCGCTCTTCCCAACTCATGAGGTAAAAGATCCCAGTATCAACTATAACCACCTTTCCAATAGTTCATGCTTGCCTCACTGAAAACATGCCCATGTGATAGGACATTTTAAGATGATATAAGTCTTCGGCCACACAAAAGCTGCACTATAAGGGTGGGGGGTGTATGCTGGGGCAATAAAAATCACCCTCATTTAACACTAGAATCCAGTTTGAAGCAGACACTGTACCCAAAACATACCCAGAGACAGAAGTCAAGTAAGACGTTCACGTGCACACTAAGGGCCCGAGTATGATCTCGCTAGGAAAGCCCTCTGTACGACTCGGACCCGGATGACTTTCACAGTGAATTGCGCTGTGCTAGTCTGAGTGACCGAGTACGATGCACCCGTATGGTGACGGACTCGGTTCGCTCAGCCTCCTATTGATCTCTATTGGAGCATGTATGCCGAACGCGTACATAGGCTCCCATAGCAAAAATGGGTGAGTGGGGAAAAGCGTACACCCTGTGGCGGGCACCCCATGGTGCCCGCCACACTGTGCAATGCATGGAAAGGGTACCCCCACGGGACCGATTCCCTGTCTGAATCATGTATCGTACTCGCTCTTTCGGAATCCAGCTCCATTGCACTTCACGATTCAGCTGCGAACAAGTTGGACTGACAGGATTGTGTTCGGAAACGATTCAGTCAAAGCAGACAAGATCTTTGCATCGTACTTGGTCATTTGGAACAGGGGACAATCCGGTCGGAAACATAGGCTCCGAATTTGCTTGTTGCAGAACACCGTCTGGAGGCATTCCTAGCGAGATCAGAATCGGACCCTAAGTGTTACATGTGGCTCAACAGACCTGTCAAGAAGGATTTGACAGTGAGACGATGCCCACAGTCTCCTCTCTGCATATTCGATTAAGCTCAAAGGAGTCATCTTTGGCCATTCAGGTCAACCTAATGTGTGTCCCTAGGAGAAATTTCACACCTCTCTCCAGCCTAGGTACGTGCTGGGAGAACCTAGAGAGTTAATGCAAATTAGTCTACTGGAACTTCAGGTAGGAAAAAGATAACTATCTAAAAATCACTTTCCTTAATATTTCTAATAAATCTGCCTTTACCATTGAATTGAATTCTTAATAATTATTAAAATGTGTGGTTTAGTATTACCATCATGGCTGCTGAGACATATTATTTTTGGTGCTCCTCTAGGCAGAAACAGCCCTCGCAACAGAAGGGTAGATTATCACTCCAATTAAGAAAATCAACAGCTCATGGGAGAACCAACAGAAGGCAGAGATGATCCCTCCAATTAAGCAAATCAAGACTTCAAGTGGGCTTACTTTTATTTAACATTTACTCATGAAGGGTCTTCGCGTTATCTCCTGGAATGTTAAAGGTATTCGCAACCCTGTTAAAAAACAGCGAGTCTTATCTCATTTGGCGAGATTGAAGTGTCAAATTGCATTGTTGCAAGAAACACACCTCAAACTACAAGATCTGTCTTCACTGCCTAGGCAACGGGTAGGAGACATTTTTTGTTCTCCAGCAGTCAATAATAAAAATGGTGTTGTTATTTTGTTTCACAAAACGTTAAATGTTCAGTTACAAAATGAGTTTCACGATAACAATGGTAGATGGCTGTTTTTAAATACCACTGTTAATGATACACAACTTTCCTTTTGTAATGTTTATGGTCCTAATGGCATTGATTTAGTTTTTTGGAATGAGTTTTCTACTCTTCTCTCTTCGCATGCATCTGACAGCTTAATTGTGGTTGGTGACTGTAACCAACTCATGGATCTTTCTGGATCAGAAGTCGCAAACCAGATACGTTCCCAACAAGATGCAAAAATCCTTTTATAGAGCCATTTCTTCTAGAGGTCTAATAGACACATGGAGAATCTCCCACCCCGACACGTTAGAATTCTCCTTCTTTTCCCCTGCTCACAAATCCTACTCCCGAATTGACTACATTTTCCTTACACAACACGCCTTGCAATTCATGTCTAACTCAGAAATTGGCTCCATCCTCATTTCAGACCATGCCCCCGTCATTTTAGATCTGAGTTACCCTACACCCTCTCCTTCCTCTCGTCGCTGGCGCTTGAATAATTCTCTTCTCTTAGATTCCCAATTTGTTGAACAATTTACATAATTTATGGAAGAGTTTTTCCTTAACAATCTTCACTCTACTCCTCACTTTCATTCCATTTGGGATGCCTTCAAGGCTGCTGCACGCGGATTTATTCTTGCTTATGTATCTCAGAAGAAGAAGAAAGCTCTCCTGCAGTCTTCCCTTATTCTTAAACAGATTAAAGACCTTGAACATCAATATTTCACAACAAACTCTACTGATACATTATCCTCTCTTAAAGCAAAAATACAATACAATAAACACTCATGGGATTCTGCCAGTAATAATCTTCTCAAATGTAATGCAAAGATGTATGGTGGTCGGAACAAGGCGGGTAAATCATTTGCAAACTATCTTAAAATCAAGAAGCAAAAATCCAAAATTAATGCTATTAAGGATAATCAGGGAGTTTGTCACTCTACAAACGACACAATTCTTGAGTGTTTTGGTCAGTATTATACCTCTCTATACACTCCAGAATCCAATCCGTCTTCTGTGCAAATTGATTCCTTTTTTCAAGCTATCCCTAAAACTCCCGAAACTTCTATAAACCTCACATCCCTAGATACTCCTATATCAGATAATAAAATAGTCGACGCCATTACTCTGTTGCCCAAAGATAAATCCCCTGGTCCGGATGGCTTTACTGTTCGCTTTTTTCTTCACTTTAAATCAATCTTAATACCCCACTTACTCTCACTGATTAATTACTTTCTTACTACAGGTGAATCCGCTGGCTCTTTCACTCAGGCTATGTTATGTTTGATACCTAAAAAGGACAAGGATCCTTCCATGTGCAAAAATTATAGGCCTATCTCCTTAATCAACACCGATTGTAAAATTTATGCTAAAATTCTAGCTATTCACATTAATAAAGTTATCCCTGATCTTATTAATATTTATCAATCAGGGTTTGTAAAGGGTAGATCAATTACTGACAACTCAATAACCTTTCTTAATATCATTCACCTTGCTTCAAGGATGGACTCTCCTGTTGTAGCTATCACATTAGATGCTGAGAAAGAGTTGGAGAGGGTGAGCTGGGACTTTATGTTTGGAGCATTGAGATGGCACGGTTTTAGTCCCCATATCATTCAGCATATCCATTTGCTATATTCTGCTCCCTCCACTTCCATTTGGGTCAACGGCTCCCAATCTAATTACTTCTCTCTCCATAGAGGTACTAGACAGGGTTGCCCCCTCTCCCCTCTTCTCTTCATTTTTGCTTTAGAAACTTTTCTGGAAAAAATTAGGCGCTCATCGTCCTATACGGGCTTCAAATTTCAGAATATCGATATTAAATACACTGCTTATGCTGATGATATTCTTCTTTACATTTCTAACCCATCTACTTCCTTGCCTTCTCTTTTCTCCCTATTAAATGAATATTCTTTAGTTTCTTGTTACAAGTTAAATATCGATAAGTCTGAGGTTTTGCCCTTAAATAAATTCTGCCTTTTCTCACATGTTTCAAGGCTCTGGCTTTGAATGGAATCCTAGGATCATTAAATGTTTAGGTGTCCTATATGCGAATACTATCAGAGAAACCATTAATATTAATCATTCAGATATTCTGAAAAAGTTATCTAATATCATTGAAGGTTGGTCCCCTCTCTTCCTATCCTGGTGGGGAAGACTTTCCACCATTAAAATGATGCTCCTTCTCATTGTCAATTTTTATCTTTCAATGCTTCCCATCTCTCTCCCGCTCCTCTTCTTCAGAACTATCAATCGAATATTTATAAAATTTTTATGGAACAATCATAAAGCTAGGATTTCTTTATCCCGGCTTCAACAACCTAAAGACCTAGGAGGAATTAACTTTCCCAATATTAGCAGATACCATTCTGCTTTCACGTTAAAACAGATTTGGCCTTTTCTTTCAGACTTCTCATGCTCTACCTCAACTGCCTGGAGTTCTATCGAACTCGCGCAAATCTCACCTTTTTCATTTCTTACAGCAACTCGTCTGTCTCAGCCTCCAAAACGCTTTATCACCCCCATATTTAAACATTCTAAAGCTCTCGCTCTTTCACTGTCTCGCTTCTTTACTTTTCATATCGATTCTTATTCCCAGACCCCGATTTGGTATAATAAATTCTTAAAAATCAATAATAGGGCATTATTTTGGAAGGAGTGGATTGATAAAGGCATCATCGCTTACGATCACTTACTTAAAAATAACTCACCGAGGGACTTCTCAGACATTCGCAAATCTTTTCAAGTCTCTAATACATATTCCTCCCAATACCCTTTGTTAAAAAATGCCTTGCCCTCAGTACTTTCTCAAAACATCCTTCAGCCCATTAATGATCCGACCCTCTCCTCTGCACCAGATTTTTCTACTCCTTTTAGAGCTGCTGCTATATACAAAGTGCTCTCCCTTTCACAGGTCATTAGGGTTAAATCAAAGCTAGAACTCATATGGGAACAAGATTTAGCTCAGGAATTTTCCAATCAAATCTGGGATTCTATCTGGTCAAAAATACACACAGCTTCTCGCTCCGCAAGCACTACACAGACCTTATATTTTTTCT
Source organism: Triturus cristatus (assembly GCF_964204655.1). Classification (NCBI taxonomy): domain Eukaryota; kingdom Metazoa; phylum Chordata; class Amphibia; order Caudata; family Salamandridae; genus Triturus; species Triturus cristatus. The sequence continues at coordinate 1,571,661,990 of NC_140589.1, forward strand.
ATAATAGACTCTTTTTCACCCCTTCTGACCTTCATAAATTTAGATTACTTGACTCCAAGAAGTGTTGGTCCTGTCCGCATGCTAATAGTGATTTCCTCCATATGTTTTTTCACTGCCCCTTGGTTAAATCCCTATGGTCTCATGTATGGTCTAAGCTTAATGATATTTTAAATACAGACGTACCTTTTGACATTGCACATATCTTTTTAGGTGGCTCTTCTCCTCTTTGGAATGTTTCTTGTAATGTACGAAAGTTTATAGATTTGTTTATAGCTATTTCCTTTCAGATCATCACAACTAATTGGAAGGACACATCAAAAATCTCATATAATGCTTGGTGGAATCTGTTATGCCACCATCATAGACTTGATCGTGCACATGCCACCTCTTTACCTTTATTAATCAAAAAGGATTTGTTATGGTTACCAGTAACTGATTTTCTTTGCAGACATGTTATTTGAATACTATATATTGAATGTTTATGATATGTTGCTCTTTTTCTTCTCTCTCTCCTCTTCTCTCTTTTTTTTAATTTTCTCTTTTCTTCCTTTCTCTTTTTCCTTTTCCTTCTTAAAAAGAAAATCAGCAAAAGCTTTTTGTAATTGGTATAGCTTTTATATTCCTTTTTGGGACTTAATTTCTTATAATTTTTCTGGCAACCTCTTTTTTTTCTACATTTTTCACTGTATTGATGTTCTACATTGTCTATTATATTCAATAAAGCTTTCTAAACTGAAAAAGACTAAGGGTGGGTGTAGTTCGCGAAGTAGCACTTCGCGAAGCTACGCAAAGTGAAGTTCGCACTACGCGAGCTCCGCGTAACACTTCGCGAACTGCGTAGTAACATGTTCGCACTGTGCAAGATGTTGTTTTCAATGATTGCACAGTGCGGACAAGCAACCGGCACTGTGCAATCATTGAAAATGGCATCTTGCACAGTGCGAGCTGTAGTTTTCTGCTGCTCGAGTAGATTTTTACTCGAGCGGCAGCTTTCTCAATGCGAACTGGTAGTTTCTCATCGCGAGCAGTCGCGAGCATACGCGACCCCTCTCAATGAGAAACCTGACCTCCTCGCGTTTGGAATCTCGCCGGGAGGTTTATTTTCCATGCTCGCGATCGCCAACTTGATGTTGAGGACCGCGAGCAAGCAAAAAATGACCGCAGCACTACGCAACACTACGCTACGCGTGTTCGCACTGTGCTACGTGCAGTTCGCGTAGCGCAAAGTAGCGCGAACTTCGCAAACTACGCGAGCGTAGCGTAGTGCTTCGCCCAGGCTTAAAAAAGACTTCAAGTGGGGAACCACAGTGAGGCACAAAAAACAGAAAGCTGGTATTGGGTGTAGTTTTGAAGACAGAGAGACCAGCATGTAGACAGCGTAAGTTTAGACACCAAACAAGATTGAGGCTTCAACCTTGAAGTGACTCATCAGAGATCCAGGAGCAAGAGGGGAGGTGAGGTCAGAGGCTCTGACATCAGAGTGGGGAGAAGACAAGGGGCTGACCTTTTCTAGTGGGGCACCACCTCCAGGGCAGTTGAGACACGTGCTTCTGAGAGACAAGAGTGGAGACAGAGCAAACACCTTAGTGTGCAAGCAGCAGATGGGTGGCACAGAAGATGGCCTGAGACTGGGCTGTGCGGCCTTGCGGGCCACACAATACCTCCTGAATGAGATGACAATATCTGCATCAGACCCACCAATGGCAGTGCACTGCCCTGGCTTCCACTCATGGGACAACATTCATAGCATCATCATAACAACATAAAAAGTGAAGATAACTCCCTGGAATTGCTGGCCAGGCCCTCTCTGGACTGAAAATAAGCATCCAGGGACCGATTTCGATGTATCACCACTCATCAGCTAGGCTAGCTTAAGTCAGGTGACACAGTGAGCATGGGATTCAGTTCTGGGCATACCATTCCCACTTAGGGAAACAAAAGCAAAAAGAGCAGATGATGGACGGAATGCTGAACAAACCAAACATTTACCCCAGTCAAAGATCTGGGTTTAATCCATTGATTATTTACTCACCACGCCAACCTAGTTTGGACCCAGTCATATGCAAATCATTCTTGACCCTGCTCTCCATGGAAACAGTTCAGCCCAAACTGCCCGGCCAGGTTACCCCTGGACTCGAAACAAGTGTCCTGGGACAAGTTTTGGGGTATCACCCCTCATCAGCCAGGCTAGCTTGAATCCAGTGGCCATTCTTGACCCCTGAGACCACCACTTCCCTGGAGACTGCTACCCCTTAGGATGGCCCCTGCTATGTCCTTGGGTGCCCACTCCGGGGACATAGCTGTTTGATTTTTCTTGTCAGGAGCTTTGACAGCGCCCGCCAAGCAAAACCAAAAAACTCAGATTCAAGGTGGCAGAAGCTGTTAAAATGTTCTCGCCCACTGGAAGCAGAGGTTTCAACTCTTTCCCTGCTCGCAGACATATGAGCAGTGAATTAGATTAAAGAATTGCTCATGCATTAAGGGAGATACCTTTCCAGCAGCTCCCTCTGTGTAGCAGCAATCCTGGCTCCCACAGGAGGAGAGGAGCTGGCTGGGACCGCGGGGGCCTTGAGGTTCCACCGGCAGTTCCAAGGAAAAGAGCAGAACAAGGCAAAATAAAGGTCAGAAAAGAGCAGAAAGTGGCAGAATAAAGGTGAGAAATGAGCAGAAAGAGGCAGAATAAAGATCATAATTAAGCAGAAAGAGGCAGAATAAAGATCAGCAATCAGCAGAAAAAGGCAAAATAAAGGTCAGAAGGGAGCAGAAAGAGGCAGTATAAAGATCAGCAATGAGCAGTAGGATGCATAATAATCGAGAGAAATGAGCAGAAAGAGGCAAAATAATGACCAGCAACAAGCAAAATGAGGCAAAATAGAGGTGAGTAATGAGCAGAAAGAGGCTGAATAAAGGCCAGAAGGGAGCAGAAAGAGACAGAATAATGGTCAAAAGCAAGCAGAGAGAGGCAGAATAATGGTCACAAACAAGCAGAAAGATATAAATAAGGGTCAGCAAAGAGCAGAATGATGCAAAAAAAGGTGAAAAACGATCAGAAAGAGTCAGAATGAAGGTGAAAATCGAGCAGAAAGTAAAGAGTAAAGGTCAGCAACGAGCAAAAAGAGGAAAGACGAAGTTGAGAAACGGGCAGAAAAACTAAAAATAACATGATTATATTATAAAATAGGAGGTACTGGTAAAAAAAAATGGCAGCTAAAAGAAACAACAAAAATGACTATCTCTTCATAGAAATGAATGGGAACTAATGTACACATTTGGATAAATAAATGAAAAAGTTTACCAATTATTAAACCGTTCACATAAAGTAAATAATGTTAAAATATTGTAAAGCATACATTAAATAATAGTATAAAAAATATACAATTATTTAATATATACTGAAAACTCATGTTAAAATGATGTTGAAAATATGTACATAAAACAATGCAAGAAATGTTAAAAATGTTAAACAATGGAAAATAAAAGTGGAACATGTTCAACACAATGGTTTTTAAATATAATATTCATTTTTTGTTTAATATTAAAATAGATTAAAATGTTTTAATTACTTAACTATATGTTAATGTTATTTTTAAGTTGAAATCTATATGTTTGAAAATGAAAAAATATATATAAAAAATCTTTGAAAGCATAAATAAAATTAGAAAAACGTGTTAACGTCTTTATTCTATATTTATTGATATTATTTCTTACAAGCATACAACTATGATCTCTGCTACATATAGATACAATTAAACACATGATTTCAGAATAAAGTGATAAAACTAAATAATCATGCTCCAGCATAAACCGTTTTTAGTGAAGTATAGGATGCTAAAGAGGTGAAAAATGTTATTCCCACTCCAATCGAAAACAAATTGGTGGCACTGTTGGACACTAAAGGGTGATATTTGCTATTCCCACTCCAATACAAACCAATCTGGGGAAAGTGTTAAACACTAAGGGCCCGATTCACAGAACTAACTTAAGACAAACTCCTAAACTTACTGCCATTTTGGGATTCACAGAAGGCACTTACTCATTTTAGTATTCACAGAAGGCACGTACTTATTTTGGTATTCACAGAAGGCACTTATTCATTGATGAGTAAGTGACTTCTGTGAATACCAAAATGAGTAAGTGCACTTACTCATTTTGGTATTCACAGAAGGCACTTACTCATTGATGAATAAGTGCCTTCTTTGAATAACAAAATGAGTAACAGCCTTCTGTGAATACCAAAATGAGTAAATGGTAGTAAGTTTAGGATTTTGTCTTAAGTTAGATCTGTGAATCGGGCCCTAAAAGGGTGTCATTTACTGTTCCTCCTATAACCTATACCAATGTGCGGAAGGTGTTGTACACTATAAAAATTAACATGTACTATTCCCACTCCAATTTGAAGGTGTTGGACACTAAAGAGGTGAAAAACACTATTGCCACTTCATCTTAACCAATTTGGGGATGGTGTTGGACACTGAAGGGAAAACTTTTACTTTTCCTACACAAATCTAAAGCAATTTTGGGAAGGTGTTGGACACAAAAGGGTTTAATTGACTAGTCCCACTCCAGGCTATACCCATTTAGGGAAGATATTATACACTAAAAGGGTAACATTTACTATTCCCACTCCAATCTATACCAACTTTAGGAAGGTTCTGGACACTTAAAGGGTGACATTTACTATTCCCACTTTAATATAAACCTCTTTATAGAAGGAATTGGATTGCAAAAGAATGGCATTTGCTTTCCCTACTCCAATCTAGCCCAATTTGGGGAAGGTTTTGGTCATTAAAAGGTTGATATTTACTATTCCCACTCCAGTTAAACCATATTGGGTGAAGGTGTTGGACCCTAAAGGGGTTATATTTACTACTCCCACTCCAATCTAACAATATTGGGGGAAGATGTTGGGCACTAAAGGGGTTACATTTAGTATTCCTACTCCAATCCAACCATACTGGGGGAAAGTGTAGGATCCAGAGGGGTGACATTTACTATTCCCACTCTAATCTACCCATATTGCAGGGAGGTGTTGGACACTAAAAGTGTGAAATTTACTATTCCCACTACAATCTAACCATACTGGGGGAAGGTGTTGGACACTAAGGGCCTGATTACGAGTTGAGCAGACCATAGGACCACCATACTTGTGGTGGCGGTCTGACTACTACCACTCTGTGGGCCCGCCCACGGTATTACAAGTGTGGCTGTCTAACCCCACCGGACCACTGCGGAGAGGATGTTGGACACTAAAGGGTTGACATTTATTATTCCCACTCCAATCTAAGGCTATTTGAAGAAGGTGCTGGATCCTAAACAGTTGAACTTTACTATTTCCACTGCAATCTAAAACATTTTTAACAAGGTGATACATATTAAACATTTTATATACACGATCAATAGTCCACAGCACATGATTTTTTAACTATAAAATTTACTAAATTAAATCTAAAAAGCACACAAACCAAAACTTTAAACCTATCATTCATTTATTTGTTTATTATTAGTGCTATTATTTTTTAAATATTTACTTACTACCATTCCTACATTTTAAACAATAAATATGAAATAATAATCTAAAATGAACAATCATAAAACAAAAAATAGAAACCATTTTTTATATTAAAAAACATAAAAATATATTTTTGGTGTAAAATTAATATTTTTAAACAAAAAAATAAGATTTTTTTTTAAAAAGTCATAAAATTTAAATCTTCAATATAAAAATTTCTTAACATTGTCCTTCATTTGTAATGTGTACATTATTTTATAAGTTATTTTTTTTACTAGATATATATAGTAAAAAAATCATTAAAATGATAAATTAATTTTAAAATTACAAATGAAGGATTTATATATATTCACTGAAAAAAGACAAAGGTTACAGGGGCATTATAGTTAGGAAATAGAATTAAAATAGCCTTGGAAATTCAGTGAAAAAAACAGAGTTACAGGGACGTTATAGTTAGGCTGACATTTCACTCATACAAAACCAAAACAATTCAGCAGTTATAGTTAGCTTAACTAACTATAACTGCACTCCCCCTGCAATGCACTGCTTATGACCTCACATTTTACATCACTCAAGACATGGTCAGTGACATCACTGATGACATCACTGATGACATCTTAAATGACATAACTTATGAAATCACTGATGACATCCTCCAGTGACTGTGAGTGTTTTAAAAAAGTTGATGCATGTTAAATATATATAACTAAGTGTATTGATAAATCAATGGCTATATGAGTGTCTGTATGGATGATTCAGTGGATTGCATGACTGACTGTATAAGTGAGTGATTATATGTCTCAGTGAAACTATGTTTGATGGTTGGGTGACTAGGTTTTGAGAGTGTCTGTATCAGTCTTTCAGATGGTGTCCAAGTGACTGTATGGGTTTGTGAGTGGGTATGCAAGTGGTTGTATGGGTGATTGATAGGGTGTCTGAGTACCTGTATGGGTGTTTGAGTGTCTGTGTGGCTGATAGGCCGTGTGACTGCCTGCATGGATGAGTGAGTGGGTGAGTCAGTGGCTGTATGGGTTCGTGAGTGTACAAATGAGGGGCTGCATAAGCGTCTGAATGTGTGCATGTGTGTGTTGATCAGTGAATGAATGTGGGAGTGGGATATGGGTGAGTAACTAGATATATGAAGACAGTATAGGTGAGTGTTGGAGTATATGAGTGACTATGTGTGAGTGAGGGATTGTGTTAGTGACTGTATAGGTGAGTGTGTACTTGTGTTAGAGACTGTAGGTGAGTGAGTATGTGTTAGTATCTGCATGAATAAGTGAGTGAGTGTATATAACTATAAAGGTGAGTAAAGGCTGTGTCAGTGACTCTCTAGGTGGGCGAGCAGGTGTGTGAGTTGTTCTATGTGTGACTGACAGTGTGTGAGTGGTTGTATGGGTGTATTAGTGGATATATCAGTGGCTGTAACAGTGAGCAAGTTGGTGCATGAGTGGTTGTATGGGTGACTGAGTGGATGTGTGTAGACCTTTGAATTATAGAGTGGGTGTATGAGTGCTAGATGGGTGTGTCAATGGTTTTGAGAATGGTAGTGTGGAGGTTGGAGTGGGTGTATGAAAGGTTATATGGGGTGTGAGTGGGTCCATCAGAGATTCTGTGGATGATGCCATCAGTGATGTCATCAGTGATGTAATTTGAGATGTCATGAGTGATGTCATTGACCATGTCATGAGTGATGTAATATGTGACGTCATAAGCAAAGCATTGCAGGAGCATATGTTATAGTTAACCGTGGGTGGAGCACTCCACTCCGCCAATGGTGCGTGCGGAGTTGTGCCTACTCCGCGTTCCGCAGGGAACACAGAGTAGGCAGAACTCGGCACACTCCGCGGCAGAGCAGATTTGCCCAGCCCCTGCCTCCACCCCCCAGGAGAATTACATTAAATATAAGTTTAAAGGATAAAAAAAGAAACACTTACCTTAACTGAGGCGTCCCCAGGCTGCCATCCTCCTTTTCCTTGGTTTCACGATGACCTGCGCATGCGCACACGCTCGCGCATGCGCATTCCTTGAGAGAAATGCGCGGGCACGCGTGCATACGCAGATAATCGTGGAAATCAAGGAAGAGGAGGAGGGCAGCCCGGGGAGGCCGCGGGCGGCGGAATTTCCATGGTGTTGGTCCCCAACTCCTGGGACCTCCGCGAAGTGCAGCTCCACCATTCCACCCAGGCTTAGTTATAGTTAGCTCAGCTAATTATAACTGCTGAATTTCTCTGGTTTTGTACAAGTTAATTGTTAGCCTGATTATAACATCCCTGCAACCTTTGGTTTTCCCACCGAATAGCTAAGGTTTTTTAAATTCTATTTCCTCACTATAACACCCCTGTAACCCTAGGCTTTTTCAGTGAATTTCTAAGGTTTTTTAAATGCTAAATCCTCACTGTAACATCCCAGTAACCTTTGGTTTTTTTCATTTAATTTCTAAGGTATTTTTTCTTTAAATGTTTTATATTTGCGACGTTGCGAAATGTGCATGTTTTTGAGGAAGGCTTAAACACATATATAAACAGCCTTTCTTAACCCTTTCGCTGCCAGGCCTTTTCCCCCTCCTTTGCCAAGCCTTTTTTTTGGCTATTTGGGGTAGTGTGCGCTTAGGCCACTGTAACTTTTTGACCACATTAGGTATCCACGCCAAATTTGCGTCCTTTTCTTCCAACATCATGGGGATTCTAAAGGTACTCAGGGTTTGTGGATTCTCCTAGAGGGGTTACAAAAATGAGCCAAAATACAGCAAAATTTTGTTTTTTTTCGGAAAAATGGGAAAAGCGGGCTGCAAATGAAAGCATCTGGGTTTTTCCCTGCAAATGTTATCAAAAAAGGGTTTGTGGGGAAGAAATCACCATTTTCCCAGCTTTTTGGGGATACCAGACTTTTGTCAGAAACCCAACATTTTTTACACAGTTTTGGCATTTTTCTGGGACATAGCCTATTTTTGCTATTTTTTGTGCTTTTGACCTCCTTCGAGTTAATGGCAGAAATGGGTACCAAAGCAATAATGGATCCTGGAAAGCTATACATTTTCAAAAAGAAGACAAAATTCTGAATTCAGCAAGGGGTCATTTGTGTAGATCCATCAAGGTTTTCTTATAGAAACTAACAGTTAAATATAGGATAAATTGAAAATTAGTTGAAAAAAACAGCATTTTGTGTCAACGGTTTCACCTGTAACTTCGTCTAATTATGACAGCTCTTTGAAAGCAATATACCATTACATCCGCTGGACATTACTGGTTGTGGGGATATATAGGACTTGTAGGTTCACCAAGAACCCGACGAACCCAGAGCCAAAAACTGAGCAGCAACTTGCAATGGTTTTTTATTATGTGCCGGGTATATAGTAATTATTCTGTAAAAATGTGTACATGGAAAAATCGGTATGAAAGACACCTATGTATTTCTGAAATGGGAACAAAATATAGAGTTTAGAAACAATAGATATTTGCACATTTCTGAAATTGGGAATACTCATACTAGCATGAGAATTATCAGTCATTTTTTAGAATGACTTCTTTTTTACACAATATCTTTCATTTGGAAGGCAGAAATGCATCGAAAGTCAATAGATAATAACAGTTCCTTTACAAATCTGAATTACCCTAAGTCTCCTGATAAAAATGGTACCTCACTTGTGTGGGTAGGCATAGTGCCTGCGACAGGAAATGGCGCAAAACGCAACGTGGTCACAACTCAATATCGCAGTGAAAATTTACCCTTTTTTGGCAAAGTGCCTAGCTCTAGTTTTTGAACCCTAGCTCTGCGGGCACCTTGGGAAACCTAGCAAACCTATACATTTTTGAAAACTAGACACCCAGGGGAATCCAGGATGGGGTGACTTGACTGCCTCCCTCCAGGGTCTGTTACCCAGAATCCCTTGCAAACCTAAAAAATTGTCAAAAAAACCACATTTACCCCACATTTCTGTGGTGGAAAGTTCCGGAATCTGCGTGGATCCACAAATTTCCACACACCCCGCGTTCCCCAAAGTCTTACGAGAAAAACGGTACCTCACTTGTGTGGGTCGGCCTAGTGCCCGCAACAGGAAACGCGTTACAACAAACAAATGATGGACGGAATGCTGACAATGCAGAAACCGGTCCTAGGAAGCTTGTTTCCGGTCCAGGGAAGGCATGGCTTGGCAGTTCGGGCTGGAGTGTTCCCATGAGGCACAGGTTCAGACTGATTTGCATATGGCCATGTCTGAAATTGGGTGGCAGAGTGGGCTAAAGAACGGTGATGGATCAAACCCAGATCTGTTGACTGGGTGTGAGTGTTTGATTGGTTCTGATGCTCCGTCCATCACCACCCCCTTTTGTACCGCTTCGCAACAGGAAACGGCACAAAACGCAACGTGGTCACACCTCAATTTCGCAGTGAAAAATGACCCTTTTTTGGCAAAATGTCTAGCTGTAGTTTTTGAACCCTAGCTCTGCGGGCACCTTGGGAAACCTAGTAAACCTATACATTTTTGAAAACTAGACACCCAGGGGAATCCAGGATGGGGTGACTTGACTGCCTCCCACCAGGGTCTGTTACCCAGAATCCCTTGCAAACCTAAAAAAATTGTCAAAAAAACCCACATTTTCCCCACATTTCTGTGGTGGAAAGTTCCGGAATCTGCGTGGATCCACAAATTTCCACCCACCCCGCGTTCCCCAAAGTCTTATGAGAAAAACGGTACCTCACTTGTGTGGGTCGGCCTAGTGCCCGCGACAGGAAACGGAGCAAAACGCAACGTGGTCACACCTCAATTTCGCAGTGAAAAATGACACTTTTTTGGCAAAATGTCTAGCTGTAGTTTTTGAACCCTAGCTCTGCGGGCACCTTGGGAAACCTAGCAAACCTATACATTTTTGAAAACTAGACACCCAGGGGAATCCAGGATGGGGTGACTTGACTGCCTCCCACCAGGGTCTGTTACCCAGAATCCCTTGCAAACCTAAAAAATTGTCAAAAAAAACACATTTTCCCCACATTTCTGTGGTGGAAAGTTCCGGAATCTGCGTGGATCCACAAATTTCCACCCACCCCTCATTCGCCAAAGTCTTAAGAGAAAAACGGTACCTCACTTGTGTGGGTCAGCCTAGTGCCCGCGACAGGAAACGGCGCAAAACGCAACTTGGTCACACCTCAATTTCGCACTGAAAAATGACCCTTTTTTGGCAAAATGTCTAGCTGTAGTTTCTGAACCCTAGCTCTGCGGGCACCTTGAGAAACCTAGCAAACCTATACATTTTTGAAAACTAGACACCAAGGGAAATCCAGGATGAGGTGACTTGACTGCATCCCACCAGGGTCTGTTACCCAGAATCCCTTGCAAACCTAAAAAATTGTCCACATTTTCCCCACATTTCTGTGGTGGAAAGTTGCGGAATCTGCGTGGATCCACAAATTTCCACCCACCCCGCGTTCCCCAAAGTCTTACGAGAAAAATGGCACCTCACTTGCGTGGGTAGGCCTAGTGTCCGCGTGAGGCAAGGGCCCAAAACCAATTGAGGAGACATCAAAATTACCTATCACAAAACAACCTGGTTTTGCAAAGGGGGTCCGATGAGTTTTTGGCCCCGGGCTTGGCGGCTATCTAGGGAAACCTACCAAACCTACACATTTCTGGAAACTAGACACCCGAGGGATTCCAGGGAGGTATGGCTTGCGTGGATCCCCCAATGTTTCCTTACCCAGAATGCCCTGCAATCCTCAAATTTAGCTGAAAAAATCATATTTTTCACAAATTTTTGTGTGGGAAAGTTGTGGCATCACCGTGTTGACACAAATTTCCTACCACCCAGCGTTCCTCCGGGTCTCCCGATAAAAACGGTGCCTCACTCGTGTGGGAGGCCCAAGTACCCGCGACAGGCAAGGGCCCAAAAGAAAGTGAGGCGACATGAAAATTGCCTATCTCCAAACAACCTGGTTTTGCAAGGGGGTCACTTGGGTTTTTGGCCCGGTGCTCGGCGGCCACCTATGGAAACCTACCAAAGCTACACATTTCTGAAAACTAGACACCCAGCGGATTCCAGGGAGGTATGGTTTGTGTGGATCCCCCAATGTTTCCTTACCCAGAATGCCCTGCAAACCTCAAATTTAGCTGAAAAAAATCACCTTTTTCACACATTTTTGTGTGGGAAAGTTGTGGCATCACCGGGCTGACACAAATTTCCTCCCACCCAGCGTTCCCCCGGGTCTCCCGATAAAAATGGTGCCTCACTCTTGTGGGAGGCCCAAGTACCCGCGACAGGCAAGGACCCAAAACATAGTGAGGCCACATGAAAATTGCCTATCTCAAAACGACCTGGTTTTGCCACGGGGGTCACTTGGGTTTTTGGCCCGGTGCTCGGCGGCCACCTAGTGAAACCTACCAAACTCACACATTTCTGAAAACTAGATACCCGGGGGATTCCAGGGAGGTATGGCTTGCGTGGATCCCCCAACGTTTCCTTACCCAGAATGCCCTGCAAACCTCAAATTTACCTGAAAAAATCACCTTTTTCACACATTTTTGTGTGGGAAAGTTGTGGCATCACCGGGCTGACACAAATTTCCTACCACCCAGCGTTTCCCCGGGTCTCCCGATAAAAACGGTGCCTCACTCGTGTGGGAGGCCCAAGTACCCGCGACAGACAAGGGTCCAAAACGTAGTGAGGCGCACTACGTCTAGGACCCTTGCCTGTTGAGGCGCACTACGTTTTTATCGGGAGACCCGGGGGAACGCTGGGTGATAGGAAATTTGTGTCAGCCCGGTGATGCCACAACTTTCCCACACAAAAATGTGTGAAAAAGGTGATTTTTTCAGCTAAATTTGAGGTTTGCAGGGCATTCTGGGTAAGGAAACGTTGGGGGATCCACGCAAGCCATACCTCCCTGGAATCCCCCGCGTGTCTAGTTTTCAGAAATGTGTGGGTTTGGTAGGTTTCCCTAGGTGGCCGCCGAGCACCGGGCCAAAAACCCAAGAGACCCCCCTTGCAAAACCAGGTTGTTTTGAGATAGGCAATTTTCATGCCGCCTCACTACGTTTTGGGTCCTTGCCTGTCGCGGGTACTTGGGCCTCACACACGAGTGAGGCACCGTTTTTATTGGGAGACCCGGGGGAATGCTGGGTGGTAGGAAATTTGTGTCAGCCCGGTGATGCCACAACTTTCCCACACAAAAATATGTGAAAAAGGTGATTATTTCAGCTAAATTTGAGGTTTGCAGGGCATTCTGGGTAAGGAAACGTTGGGGGATCCACGCAAGCCATACCTCCCTGGAATCTCCCGGGTGTCTAGTTTTCAGAAATGTGTGGGTTTGGTAGGTTTCCCTAGATGGCCGCCGAGCACCGGGCCAAAAACCCAGGTGACCCCCCTTGCAAAACCAGGTGGTTTTGAGATAGGCAATTTTCATGTCACCTCACTACGTTTTGGGTCCTTGCCTGTCGCGGGTACTTGGGCCTCCCATACAAGTGAGGCACCATTTTTACTGGGAGACCCAGGGGAACGCTGGGAGGTGGGAAATTTGAGGGAGCCCGGTGATGCCACAACTTTCCCACACAAAAATGTGTGAAAAAAGTGATTTTTTCAGCTAAAATTGAGGTTTGCAGGGGATTCTGGGTAAGGAAACGTTGGGGGATCCACGCAAGCCATACCTCCCTGGAAGCCCCCGGGTGTCTAGTTTTCAGAAATGTATGGGTTTGGTAGGTTTCCTTAGATGGCCGCCGAGCACCGGGCCAAAAACCCAGGTGACCCCCCTAGCAAAACCAGGTGGTTTTGAGATAGGCAATTTTGATGTCACCTCACTACGTTTTGGGTCCTTGCCTGTCGCGGGTACTTGGGCCTCCCACACAAGTGAGGCACCATTTTTACTGGGAGACCCAGGGGAACGCTCGGATGTGGGAAATTTGAGGGAGCCCGGTGATGCCACAACTTTCCCACACAAAAATGTGTGAAAAAAGTGATTTTTTCAGCTAAAATTGAGGTTTGCAGGGGATTCTGGGTAAGGAAACGTTGGGGGATCCACGCAAGCCATACCTCCCTGGAATCCCCCGCGTGTCTAGTTTTCAGAAATGTGTGGGTTTGGTAGGTTTCCCTAGGTGGCCGCCGAGCACCGGGCCAAAAACCCAAGAGACCCCCCTTGCAAAACCAGGTTGTTTTGAGATAGGCAATTTTCATGCCGCCTCACTACGTTTTGGGTCCTTGCCTGTCGCGGGTACTTGGGCCTCACACACGAGTGAGGCACCGTTTTTATTGGGAGACCCGGGGGAATGCTGGGTGGTAGGAAATTTGTGTCAGCCCGGTGATGCCACAACTTTCCCACACAAAAATATGTGAAAAAGGTGATTATTTCAGCTAAATTTGAGGTTTGCAGGGCATTCTGGGTAAGGAAACGTTGGGGGATCCACGCAAGCCATACCTCCCTGGAATCTCCCGGGTGTCTAGTTTTCAGAAATGTGTGGGTTTGGTAGGTTTCCCTAGATGGCCGCCGAGCACCGGGCCAAAAACCCAGGTGACCCCCCTTGCAAAACCAGGTGGTTTTGAGATAGGCAATTTTCATGTCACCTCACTACGTTTTGGGTCCTTGCCTGTCGCGGGTACTTGGGCCTCCCATACAAGTGAGGCACCATTTTTACTGGGAGACCCAGGGGAACGCTGGGAGGTGGGAAATTTGAGGGAGCCCGGTGATGCCACAACTTTCCCACACAAAAATGTGTGAAAAAAGTGATGTTTTCAGCTAAAATTGAGGTTTGCAGGGGATTCTGGGTAAGGAAACGTTGGGGGATCCACTCAAGCCATACCTCCCTGGAAGCCCCCGGGTGTCTAGTTTTCAGAAATGTATGGGTTTGGTAGGTTTCCTTAGATGGCCGCCGAGCACCGGGCCAATAACCCAGGTGACCCCCCTAGCAAAACCAGGTGGTTTTGAGATAGGCAATTTTGATGTCACCTCACTACGTTTTGGGTCCTTGCCTGTCGCGGGTACTTGGGCCTCCCACACAAGTGAGGCACCATTTTTACTGGGAGACCCAGGGGAACGCTGGGATGTGGGAAATTTGAGTGAGCCCGGTGATGCCACAACTTTCCCACACAAAAATGTGTGAAAAAAGTGATTTTTTCAGCTAAAATTGAGGTTTGCAGGGGATTCTGGGTAAGGAAACTTTGGGAGGTCCACGCAAGCCATACCTCCCTGGAAGCCCCCAGGTGTCTAGTTTTCAGAAATGTATGGGTTTGGTAGGTTTCCCTAGATGGCCGCCGAGCACCGGGCCAAAAACCCAGGTGACCCACCTTGCAAAACCAGGTGGTTTTGAGATAGGCAATTTTCATGTCACCTCACTACGTTTTGGGTCCTTGCCTGTCGCGGGTACTTGGGCCTGCCACACAAGTGAGGCACCATTTTTACCAGGAGACCCAGGAGAATGCTGGGAGGTGGGAAATTTGAGGGAGCCCGGTGATGCCACAACTTTCCCACACAAAAATGTGTGAAAAAAGTGATTTTTTCAGCTAAAATTGAGGATTGCAGGGGATTCTGGGTATGGAAACGTTGGCGGATCCACGCAAGCCATACCTCCCTGGAAGCCCCCGGGTGTCTAGTTTTCAGAAATGTATGGGTTTGGTGGGTTTCCCTAGATGGCCGCCAAGCACCGGGCCAAAAACCCAGGTGACGTCCCTTGAAACACCAGGTGGTTTTGAGATAGGCAATTTTGATGTTGCCTCACTACGTTTTGGGCCCTTGCCTGTCGCGGGTACTTGGGCCTCCCACACAAGTGAGGCACCATTTTTACCAGGAGACCCAGGGGAATGCTGGGAGGTGGGAAATTTGAGTGAGCCCGGTGATGCCACAACTTTCCCACACAAAAATGTGTGAAAACAGTGATTTTTTCAGCTAAAATTGAGGTTTGCAGGGGATTCTGGGTAAGGAAACGTTGGGGGATCCACGCAAGCCATACCTCCCTGGAAGCCACCGGGTGTCTAGTTTTCAGAAATGTATGGGTTTGGTAGGTTTCCCTAGATGGCCGCCGAGCACCGGGCCAAAAACCCAGGTGACCCCCCTTGCAAAACCAGGTGGTTTTGAGAGAGGCAATTTTGATGTCACCTCACTACGTTTTGGGTCCTTGCCTGTCGCGGGTACTTGGGCCTTCCACACAAGTGAGGCACCATTTTTACCGGGAGACCCAGGGGAACGCTGGGAGGTGGGAAATTTGAGGGAGCCCGGTGATGCCACAACTTTCCCACACAAAAATGTTTGAAAAAAGTGATTTTTTTCAGCTAAAATTGAGGTTTGCAGGGGATTCTTGGTAAGGAAACGTTGGGGGATCCACGCAAGTCATACCTCCCTGGAAGCCCCCGGGTGTCTAGTTTTCAGAAATATATGGGTTTGGTAGGTTTCCCTAGATGGCCGCCGAGCACCGGGCCAAAAACCCAGGTGACCCCCCTTGCAAAACCAGGTGGTTTTGAGATAGGCAATTTTGATGTCACCTCACTACGTTTTGGGCCCTTGCCTGTCGCGGGTACTTGGGCCTCCCACACAAGTGAGGCACCATTTTTACCGGGAGACCCAGGGGACGCTGGGAGGTGGGAAATTTGAGGGAGCCCGGTGATGCCACAATTTTCCCACACAAAAATATATGAAAAAAGTGATTTTTTCAGCTAAAATTGAGGTTTGCAGGGGATTCTGGGTAAGGGAACGTTGGGGGATCCACGCAAGCCATACCTCCCTGGAATCCCCCGGCTGTCTAGTTTTCAGAAATGTATGGGTTTGATAGGTTTCCCTAGATGTCCGCCGAGCACCGGGCCAAAAACCCAGGGGTCCCCCCTTGCAAAACCAGGTGGTTTTGAGATAGGCAATTTTGATGTCACCTCACTACGTTTTGGGCCCTTGTCTGTCGCGGGTACTTGGGCCTCCCACACAAGTGAGGCACCATTTTTACCGGGAGACCCAGGGGAACGCTGGGAGGTGGGTAATTTGAGATGGACTTCAGTATGGATTGTGGTGGACAGGCCTTCAAGGTTAACCCACAATTAACACCACTAGGGTACACCTGCTTGTGCTAAGACATCAAGCCTTCTAAGGTCTATGGGGCCTTCTACGGTCTAGCATGGGAATGTGCTCCCTCAGAACAGTGGTGTGGTGGACTGGTCATGAATGCGGAACCCGGTTCCCCAGTTCCAAATTCCACAGCTCTGGCCATAGTGCCACATCCCCACTGAACACCATACTTGCCCACTGAAACTCGCACTGCCTTCAGCTGTAACCTAATTGTGCCCGCTATAAACACTTGGATGTGGCTCAATTCAAATTATGCACTTGATAAGAGTAATATGCTGCCTAAAAAAAGCAACCACTCATAGGGAATGCAAAGCATGTGAAATGTAAGCAGAAACAACATGGTTACCTAAACGATCTCTCACTAACTATTCAGAAATCAGCGAGTGGTTTCACCTGAAAAGTTGTGGACATGACTAGAGGGCCCTGAAGGGAACCGTTTCACTGTCCATTGCTTACATCCTTACAAAACATAAGCAGTATGGTAGACCACATCCATAAACACAGAGCCATGGTGCACATTGTGTTTTCCAATTCTCCCATCAACCAGGTATTGCAGTACCTCCAGTAATGGTACGCTCTCCCACCCTGGAAACAACAATGCTGTTCAAAGGAAGACGAGAAAACGAAAGTAGCACTTCACTGGCAAACTCTGTGATGCTGGTGTATTTGGATGTAAAAAAAACCAATCTAGCCACTTTGCAACCCATCTGTCTTACTTTATTTTGCCCCCCCTGGAAACAACAATGCTGTTCAATGAAAGAAGAGAAAACAAAAGTAGCGCTTCACTGGCAAACTCTGTGATGCTGGTGTATTTGGATGTAAATAAAATCAATCTGGCCACTTTGCAACCCCTAAGCCTTACTTTATTTCGCCCCCCCTGGGAACAACAATGCTGTACAAAGGAAGACGAGAAAACGAAAGTAGCGCTTCACTGGCAAACTCTGTGATGCTGGTGAATTTGGATGTAAATAAAATCAATCTGGCCACTTTGCAACCCCTATGTCTTACTTTCTTTCGCCCCCCCCCCCCTGGGAACAACAATGCTGTTCAAAGGAAGATGAGAAAACGAAAGTAGCACTTCACTGGCAAACTCTGATGCTGGTGTACTTGGATGCAAATAAAATCAATCTGGCCACTTTGCAACCCCTCTGTCTTACTTTATTTCGCCCCCCCTGGGAACAACAATACTGTTCAAAGTTAGACGAGAAAACAAAAGTAGCACTTCACTGGCAAACTCTGTGATGCTGGTGTATTTGGATGCAAATAAAATCAATCTGGGCACTTTGCAACCCCTCTGTCTTACTTTATTTCACCCCCCACGCTAGCAGCACCCACCGATCGCTAAAATCCCCCCTTCCCAGCCCCAAAACTCACCTTACTCTCCGACGCGCAGGAACCAAATGGCTTCTTGCGCCTCGGAGAGCAAAGGGGACACCTCCAATGACGTCAGCGCGCCTCGCACGCTGACGTCATTGATGACGCGGGGGAGGGGGGCGGGGGGAGGCAGGGGAAGGTCATCCCCTGCCTTCCCAGTTAAAAAAAAAAAGATCGACCACTCACGGGGAGCGCCAGAGTTTCCCCCGTGGGTGGGTGTCATGACGAGATGGTCTCGTCATGGGCACAGCGCGACTGTGCTCCATGACGAGACCATCTCATCATGGCCACAGAAGGGGTTAATAGCGAAAACTAGTTGTTTATTAATATAGAGTTTATATTTGAGTTTTTGTGATGGTTTTGTTAAAAAATGTCTTCTATGTGATGTTTTATATATTCGCCGTGACTCTATATACCACGGCATTGTCGGTAATCTCAAAGTGTGCATGTTTTTTCAAAACTCTGTGGCACATATTAGACACATTTTAATTAATATTTGACACAAGTTGTTTATTAATAAGCTCTTTAAACCCAACTTTTGGGAGAATTTTTTCAATTAAAAGCCTTTTGTTTGGTGTTTTGTGTGATTGCGGTGATGTCAGAAGTCGCAATGGTAAAGTGTTTAACACATATTTATACATGTTACATTGTATGATACTCAATTGGGGTTTAATAACAGTTGATTAATATATATGTTTTAAAATTCAATTCTGTTCAATTTCCTGTCTTTGCAATGATGCCAATCGTCGCAAAGCTCATGTGACCGGGAATGAAATATGATTGAATGATACACTTTTTAACTATAGCATTGGAAAGAACACACCCATACACCTCTCTAATTCATTCTGTGAGAGTACTGGAATTATCTTGTGAAATTTTAAGAACTTTATTAAAAAAAGGGCAACTCACACAACGGAACAAAAACAGGGGTAAACCATCAACAACAGGAAAAACAGGATGTCCAGGAACTGCATCCTGAAGACTATAAGGGGCCTTCATAGAAAAAAACAGCATCGCATGCGAGTTCTTCACAATTCTTTCTGGAGAATCCATAACTGCGGCAAAAGAAGAAGTTGTCGAGAGGTACAAACAAAAACTGAATAAAAGCTGCGAAGAGACAATGAGAGGCTGAACGTCTATCTGCATCTTTAGTAAGTGCAACAACACTTGGACAAAGGGTGCCTTCTGAAGTTCAACAACCGTCTCAAGACATCACACTCGAATGCAGCCAGATGGCCACTTATTGTATGGACTGTGGAGTTATGGTTAGTGCTGGTGAGCAGAGCATAACAGCTTTCTGTAACAGTTGCAAGACTCTCAAATGTTGATATTGTCTGTGGTCCTTGCAGTATTCTCATGTTTATGAGAGCTTCTTCAAGTTTTTCCACTGCCAGTTGCAGTTAATGTTTACTTGAAAAAAGAAAAAAATTAATAAGTTGAAAAAGCACCAAAAAAACATAACAACCCAAAAAGAAAATAATTTTTTTTATAGTTACAAAAAAAACTGGTTGAATGAATGTTTGCGTACGTATGTGTATAATGTTTGCAACAGTGAATGACTAGATGAGTGGCGTATTGTAGATTAAATGAATGCAAGAGTGATACATGGATAATGGAATGAGTGGATGGGTAATGCCTGGGTGAATAAATGAGTGCATGGATAGTGCCCGAGTCAATGGATGAATGTATTGGTACCGCCTGAGTGATTGGTTTTGAACATGATTAGTGTATGCGTGATTGTCTAGTGCATGGATAACACCTCATTGAATGGATGAGTCCAAGGTTAGTGCCTGGGTGATTGGATGAGTGCAAGGGTAGTGCCTAGGTCATTCGATGACTGAATGGGTAGTGCCTGAGTAAATGGATGAGTGTAGGGGTACTGCCTGACTGAAAGGATGAGTGCAGAATAGTGGCTGGGTGATTGGGTGAGTGCATGGATAGTGCCTGGATGATTGGATGAGTGTATGGGTAGAGCCTGGTTGATTGGATGAGTGCATGGGTACTGCCGGGGTGACTGGAAGAGTACAAGAGTAGCACTTGGGTGATTGGATGAGTGCATTGATAGCACCTCATTGAATGGATGAGTTGACAAATAGTGTCTGGTTGATTGCATGACCAAATGGGTAGTGACAAAGTGAATGGATGAGTGTGTGGGTACAGCCTGGGTGATTGGATTAGTGCATGGGTAGTGCCTGGTTGATTGTATGAGTGTGTGGGTACTGTCTCAGTGAATGGATGAGTGCATGGGTAGCGGCTGGGTGAAGGGATGAGTGCAAAGATAGTTCCTGGGAGATTGGATATGTGCATGGCTTGTGCCTGTGTGATTGGATGAGTGCATGTGTACTACCTGGGTGACTGGAAGAGTGCAAGAGTAGCACCTGGGTGATTTGATGAGTGCATTGATAGCACCTCATTGAATGGATGAGTACATGGGTAGTGTCTGGTTGATTGCATGACTGAATGGGTAGTGACTGTGTAAATGGATGAGTGTATGGGTACTGCTTGGGTGATTTGATTAGTGCATGGGTAGTGCCTAGGTGACTGGGTGAGTGCAAGAGTACTACCTGGGTGATCGGATGAGTGCATATGTGACGCCTCATTGAATACATGAGTGCATGGATAGTGCATGGGAGAATAGATGAGTATATAGATAGTTAGTGGCTGATTGGTTGAGTGCCTGTATAGTGCCTTGGTAATTGGATGAGTGCATGGGTACTGCCTCAGTGAATGGATGAGTGCATGGGTAGTGGCCGGGTGAATGGATGAGTGCAAAGGTAGTTCCTGGGAGATTGGATATGTGCATGGTTTGTGCCTGTGTGATTGGATGAGTGTATGGGTAGTGCCTGAGTGATTCAAGGAGTGCATGGGTACTTCCTGGGTGACTGGATGAGTGCATGAGTAGCGCCAGGGTGATTGGATGAGTGCAAGGGTAATGCCTGGATGATACGATGAGTGTGTGCATAGTGTATGGGTAAGTGAATGGATAGTGCCTGGGTGATTGGATGAGTGAATGGTTATTGCCTGGGTGATTAGATGAATACATAAGGAGTATCTAGGTGAGTGGATGAGTGCATGGGTAGTGCCTGGAAGATTGGATCAGTGCATGGATAGTGCCTGGTTGATTGCATGACTGCATGGGTAGTGCCTGAGTGAATGGTTGAGTACATGGGTACTGCTTGGGTGATTAGATTAGTGCATGGGTAGTACCTGGTTGATTGTATGAGTGTATGGGTGGCACAAGAATATATAAGTTCAAGAGTAGTGCCTGGGTGTGTAGATGTACTTAAGGATAGTGATTAGGCAATTGGGAGAGTGCATTGATAGTGCCTGAGTGACTGGATGAGTTAATGGGTACTGCTTTGGTGATTGGATTAGTGCATGTGTAGTGCCTGGCTAATTATATGAGTGTGTGGGTAGCGCTTGGGTAACTGGATGACTGCAAGAGAAGCACCTGGGTGATTGGATGAGTGCAAGGGTGGTGACTGAGTCCTTGGATGAGTGCATGGGTAGTGCCTGAGTAAATGAATGAGCTCTTGTGTAGTGTGTGAGTAAGTGGATGAGTGCATGGTCAATGTCTGGGTGATTGGATGAGTGCAAGGGTAGTCCTTGGGTCCTTCAATGACTGCATGCGGAGTGCCTGAGTGAAGGGATGAGTGCCTGGGTACTGTCTGACTAAATGAATGAATGCAAAGGTAGTGACGGGGTAATTGGGTGAGTGAATGGATAGTGCCTCAGCGTATGTATGAGTGCAAGAGTTGCACCTGGGTGATTGGATGAGTGCTTTGAGAGCACCTCATTTAATGGATTTATTGCATGGGTAGTGCCTGATTGATTGCATGACTGCATGGATAGTGCCTGAGTGAATGGATGAGTGTATGGGTACTGCTTGGGTGATTGGATTAGTGTATGGTTAGTGTCTGATTGATTGTGGGAAGCGCCTGGGTGACTGGATGAGTAAAAGAGTAGCACCTGGGTGATTGGATGAGTGCATAGGTAGAGCCTCATTGAATTGATGTGTCAAAGGATAGTGTCTGGGTGATTAAATGAGTGCATGCATAGTGAGTGGCTGATTGGGTGAGTGCATGTATTGTACCTGGGCAATTGGATGAGTGCATGGGTACTGCCTCAGTGAATGGATGAGTGCATGCATAGTGGCTGGGTGTATGGATTAGGCCTGGGCGAAAATTTTGTTCCGTTCGCGGAAATTGCGATAATTTGACATTTTTGCGGTCCGCGGAGAGCGCGAAAATGTCAAAATTTCCGCTTTCCGCAGCTTGGCGATAATTTGTTTCTTGCTCGCGCTGTAAAATAATACATTCTCGCGCGCGCGCGATCGCCTTACCTGAATCCCTGCGTTCACCGACAAGTTTTCTTGATCCGGTCGCGTTCTCCATGAGATGTTGTATTGTTTTTAGCTATTTGCAATGTCTCGAGCCAGTTCGCGCCTGCAGTGACGTCATGCGTCGCGCGATCACGTCTTTCTTCTCGCGATCATGCACCGCGAGACAACTCAAAACAAGATGGTTGCGCCCGCGAGCAACCACATGGGTAAGTCGGCGACCCGCAACCATGCAGAAAATCTCGCGAAAATGCTGGAAAAAAACTTCCGCATCTTCGCGATATTTCCGCTTGTTTGCGATAATTTTAAACATTTTCGCGATAATTTGCGGAAGTGGATTTCGCAAATTCCGCCCACCCCTAGTATGGATGAGTACAAAGGTAGTACCTGGGTGATTGGATATGTGTATGGTTGGTGCCTTGGTGAATGGATGAGCGCATGGGTAGTACATGAGTGAATAGATGAGAGCAAGGGTACTGCCTTGGTGATTGAATGAGTGCATGAATAGTTACCTGAGTTAACGGATGAATGCATGCATAGTGCCTGAGTGAATGGATCAGTACAAGGGTAGGGCCTGGATGATTGGATGTGTCCATTGGTAGTGCCTAGGTGAATGGATAAGTGAATGGGTTGTACCTGATAGAATGGACAAGTGCCTTGTAAGTGAATGAGTAAATGGATGAGTGGAAGGGTAGTGTCTGGTCGATTGTATGAGTGCATGAATAGTGCATGGGTGATTGGATGAGTGTATGGATAGTACCTGAGTGATTGAAGGAGTGCATGGGTAGTGCTTGGTTGATTACATGACTGCATGGGTAGTGCCTGAGTGAATGGATGAATGTATGGGTACTGCTTGGGTGATTGGATGAGTGCATGGGTAGTGCCTGAGTAAATAGATGAGCTATTGTGTAGTGTGTGAGTAAGTGGAAGAGTGCAAGGTCAATGCCTGGGTGATTCGATGAGTGCAAGGGTAGTGCCTGGGTCATTCAATGACTGCATGGGTAGTACCTGAGTAAATGGATGAGTGCATGTGTACTGTCTGACTGAATGGATGAGTGCAAAGGCAGTGGCTGGGTAATTGGGTGAGTGCATGGATTGTGCCTGGGTGTTTGTATGAGTGCAAGAGTAGCACCTGGGCGATTGGATGAGTGCATTGATAGCACTTCATTTAATGGATTTATGCATGGGTAGTGCCTGGTTGATTGCATGACTGCATGGATAGTGCCTGAGGGAATCGATGAGTGTATGGGTACTGCTTGGGTGATTGGATTAGTGTATGGGTAGTTTCTGGTTGATTGTATGAGTGAGTGGGTAGTGCCTGGGTAACTGGATGAGTAAAAGAGTAGCACCTGGGTAATTGGATGAGTGCATATGCAGAGCCTCATTGAATAGATGAGTCAAAGGACACTGTCTGGGTGATTCGATGAGTGCATGTATAGTGAGTTGCTGATTTGGTGAGTGCATGTACAGTACCTGGGCAATTGAAGGAGTGCATGGGTACTGCCTCAGTAAATGGATGAGTGCATGCATAGTGGTTGGGTGAATGGATGACTGCAAAGGTAGTACCTGGGTGATTGGATATGTGCATGGTTAGTGCCTTGGTGAATAGATGAGTGCATGGGTAGTACATGAGTGAAAGATGAGAGCAAGGGTACTGCCTGGGTCATTGAATGAGTGCATGTGTAGGTACCTGAGTTAATGAATGAGCACATGCGTAATGCCAGAGTGAATCGATCAGTGCAAGGGTAGGGCCTGGGTGATTGTATGTGTGCATTGGTAGTACCTAGGTGAATGGATAAGTGAATGGGTTGTGCCTGAGTAAATGGACAAGTACCTTGGTAGTGAATGAGTAAATGGATGAGTGGAAGGGTAGTGTCTGGTCGATTGTATGAGTGCATGGATAGTGCATGGGTGATTGGATGAGTGTATGGATAGTGCCTGAGTGATTGAATGAGTGCATGGCTACTGTCTGGGTTACTGGATGAGTGCAAGAGTAGCACCTGGGTGATTGGATGAGTGCATGGGTACCACCTCATTGAATGGATGATTTCAAGGGAAGTGCCTGGATGATTTGATGAGTGTATGCATAGTGTCTGGGGGATTGGGTGAGTGAATGGATAATGCCTGGGTGATTGGATGAGTGAATGGGTATTGTCTGGGTGATTAGATGAATGCATGAGGAGTGCCTAGGTAAGTGGATGAGTGCATGGGTAGTGCCTCAGTGAATGAACGAGTGCAAGGGTAGTGCCTGGTTGATTGGAGGAGTGCATAGGTAGTGCCTGAGTAAATGGGTGAGTACATGGGTACTGCTTGGGGAATAGATTAGTGCATGGGTAGTGCCTGGTTGATTGTATGAGTCTGTGGGTGGCTCCTGATTGAATATATAAGTGAAAATGTTGTGCCTTGGTATGTAGATACGTGCATGGATGGTGCTTATGCAATTGGGAGAGTGCATTGATAGTGCCTGAGTGATTGGATGAGTGCATGAGTACTGCTTGGGTGATTGGATTAGTGCATGTGTTGTGTCTGGTTGATTATATGAGTGTGAGGGTAGCGCTTGGGTAACTGGATGACTGAAAGAGAAGCACCTGGGTGATTGGATGAGTGCAAGGGTGGTGACTGGGTCATTGGATGAGTGCATGGGAAGTGCCCAAGTAAATGGATGAGCTCTTGTGTACTGTGTGAGTAAGTGGATGAGTGCAAGGTCAATGCCTGGATGATTGAATGAGTGCACGGGTAGTGACTGAGTGAATTGATGAGGGCATGGGTACTGTCTGACTAAATGGATGAGTGCAAAGGTAGTGACTGGGTAATTCGGTAAGTGCATGGATAGTGCCTGTGTGTTTGTATGAGTGCAAGAGTAGCACCTGGGTGATTGGATGAGTGCATTGATAGCACCTCATTCAATGGATTGGTGCATGGGTAGTGCCTGGTTGATTGCATGACTATATGGGTAATGCCTGAGTCAATGGACGAGTGTATGGGTACTTCTTGGGTGACTGGATGAGTGCATGGGTAGTGCCTGAGTAAATGGATGAGCTCTTGTGTAGTGTGTGAGCAAGTGGATGGGTGCAAGGTCAATGCCTGGGTGATTGGATGAGTGCAAGGGTAGTGCCTGGGTCATTCAGTGACTGCCTGGGTAGTGCCTGCGTGAATAGATGAGTGCATGGGTACTGTCTGATTAAATGGATGAGTGCAAAGGTGGTGATTGGGCAATTGGGTGAGTGCATGGATAATGCCTGGGTGTTTGTATGAGTGCAAGAGAATCACCTGGGTGATTGGATGAGTGCAGTGATAGCACTTCATTTAATGGATTAGTGCATGGGTAGTGCCTGGTTGATTGCATGACTGCATGGGTAGTGCCTGAGTGAATGGATGAGTGTATGGGTACTGCTTGGGTGATTAGATTAGTGTATGGGTTGTGTCTGGTTGATTTCATTAGTGTGTGGGTAGCACCTGAGTGACTGGATGAGTAAAAGAGTAGCAGCTGGGTGATTGGATGAGTACATAGGTAGAGCCTCATTGAAAAGATGAGTCAAAGGATAGTGTCTGGGTGATTGGATGAGTGCATGTATAGTGAGTGGCTGATTGGGTGAGTGCATGTATAGTGCCCGGGCAATTGGATGAGTGCATGGGTACAGCCTCAGTAAATGGATGAGTGCATGCATAGTGGCTGGGTGAATGGATGACTGCAAAGGAAGTACCTCGTTGATTGGATATGCGCATGGTTAGTGCCTTGGTGAATGGATGAGTACATGGGTAGTACATGAGTGAATGGATGAGAGCAAGGGTACCACCTGGGTCATTGAATGAGTGCATGGGTAATTACCTGAGTTAATCAATGAGCGCATGCAAAGTGCCTGAGTGAATGGATCAGTGCAAGGGCAGGGCCTGGTTGATTGGATGTGTGCTTTGGTAGTGCCTGGATGAAGGAATGAGTGAATGGGTTGTGCCTGAGTAAATGGATGAGTGCCTGGGCAGTAAATGAGTAAATGGATGAGTGGAAACATAGTGTTTGGTTGATTGTTTGAGTGCATGGATAATGCCTGGATGATTGGATGAGTGTATGGATAGTGCCTGAGTGATTGCATGAGTGCATGGGTGCTGCCTGGGTGACTGGATATGTGCAAGAGTAGCACCTGGGTGAATGGATGAGTGCATAGGCAGTGCCTAAGTGATTGGATGAGTGCATGGATAGTGCCTGGGTGATTGGGTGAGTGCATGTATAGTGCCTGGGTGATTGGATGAGTGCATGGGTTTTGCTTGAGTGATGAGATAAATGCATGAATAGTGCATGGGTGAAGGGATGAATGCCTGGGTACTGCCTCAGTGAATGGATGAGTGCACACATTTTGGCTGGGTGAATGGATGAGTACAAAGGTAGTGCCTTGGTCGATTGGATATGTGCATGGGTACTACATGAGTACATTGATGAGTTCAAGGGCACTACCTGGGTCATTGAATGAGTGCATGGGTAGTTACCTTAGTTAATGAATGAGAGCATGCTTAGTGCCTGAGTGAATGGATGAGTGCAAGGGTAGGGCTTGAGTGATTGGACAACTCAAAACGTGGTTATTTCCAGCAGAAATGCTAGTCCCTTGCTGTTCAGTATCAGCAGGCTAGTCAAGGGCTCCGATTAGCACTGGGACACTCTTTTAAGTAGCTGGGCGCTCTACATGTACGTAAAGAAAAACTAAAAAGAAATTGGATGTGTGCATGGGTAGTGCCTGGGTGAATGGATGAGGGAATGGGTAGTACCTGAGTAAATGGATGAGTGCATGGGTAGTGATTGAGTAAATGGATGAGTGCAAGGGTAGTCTCCGGTCGATTGTATGAGTGCATGGATAGTGACTGGGTGATTGGATGAGAGTATGGGTAGTACCTGAGTGACTGCATGAGAGCCTGGGTGCTGCTAGGGTGACTGGATGTATACAAGAGTAGCACCTGGGTGATTGGATGAGTGCATGGGTACCGCCTCATTGAAAGGATGAGTGCATAGGCAATGCCTCGGTGATTGGATGAGCGCAAGGTTTTTGCCTGGGTGATTGGGTGAGTGCATGTATAGTGCCTGGGTGATTGGATGAGTGTATGGGTATTGCCTGGGTGATGAGATGAATGCATGAGTAGTATGTGGGTGAGGGGATAAATGCCTGGGTAGTGCCTCAGTGAATGAATGAGTATGAGGGTTAACCTGGGTGATTAGATGAGTGCACAGCTAGTGCAGGGGAATTGGATGAGTGCATGAGTAGTGCCTGAGTGATTGATGAGTGCATGAGTAGTTCCTAAGTGAATGAATGAGGGCAAGGGTAGTGCCTGGGTGATAGGATGAGTGCATGGGTACTGCCTGGATGATTGGATGAGTACATGGTTAGTGCCCAGTTGATTGCATGACCTCATGGGTAGTGCCTGAGTGAATGGATGAGTATTTAAATACTCCTTGGGGTATTGGATTAGTACATGAGTAGTAGCTTCTTAATTGTATGAGTGTGTGGGTAGCACCTGATTGAATAAATAAGTGCAAGGGTGGTACCTGGGTGTTTAGATGAATGGATGGATAGTGCCTAGGGAATTGAGAGAGTGCATTGATAGTGTCTGAGTGAATGGATGAGTGCATGTGTACTGCTTGGGTGATTGAATCAGTGCATGTGTAGTGCCTGTTTGATTATATGAGTGTGTGGGTATGGCTAGGGTACTTGGATGAGTACAAGAGAAGCACCTGGTTGTTTGGATGAGTGCAAGGGTAGTGGCTGGGTCACTGAATGAGTGCATGGGTAGAGACTGAGTAAATGGATGAGTGCTTGCGTAGTGCATGAGTGAATGGATGAGTGCAAGGTTAGTGCCTGGGTCATTGGATGTGTGCATGGGTAGTGCCAGAGTGAATAGATGAGTACAAGGGTACTGCCTGACTGAATAGAAGAGTGCTTGAGTAGTGCCTGATTGACTGGATGAGTGCATGGGTACTGCCTGGGTTACTGGGTGAGTGCAAGAGTAGCACCTGGGAGATTGGATGAGTGCATTGATTGCATCTCATTGAATGGATGAGTGCATGGGTAGTGCCTGTTTGAGTGCATGACTTCATAGGTAGTGCCAGAGTGAATGGATGAGTGTATGGGTACTGCTTGGGTGATTGGACTAGTGCATGGGTTGTGCCTAGTTGATAGCATGGGTAGCACCCTAGTGACAGGATGAGTGCAAGAGTCACACCTGGGTGATTGGATGAGTGCATAGGTAGCACCTCATTGAATAGATAAGTCAAAGGATAGTGTCTGGGTGATTGGATGAGTGCATGTATAGTGAGTGGCAGATTGAGTGAATGCATGTATAGTGCCTGGGTAATTGGATGAGTGCATGGGTACCACCTCAGTGAATGGATGATTTCATGCATAGTGGCTGGGTGAATTGATGAGTGCAAAGTTAGTGTCTGGGAGAATGAATATGTGCATGGTTAGTGCCTTGGTGAATGGATGAGTGCATGGGTAATACGTGAGTGAATGGATGAGTACAAGGGTAGTGTCTGGGTCATTGAGTGTAGGGGTGGGCGGAATTTGCGAAATCCACTTCCGCAAATTATTGCGAAAATGTTTAAAATTATCGCAAACAAGCGGAAATATCGCGAAGATGCGGAAGTTTTTTTCCCGCATGTTCGCGAGATTTTCTGCATGGTTGCGGGTCGCCAACTTACCCATGTGGTTGCTCGCGGGCACGGCCATCTTGTTTTGAGTTGTCGCGCGGTGCATGATCGCGAGAAGAAAGAAGTGATCGCGCGACGCATGACGTCACTGCGGGCGCGAACTGTCGCGAGACAGCGCAAATGGCTAAAAACAATACAACATCTCATGGAGAACGCGACCGGATCAAGAAAACTTGTCGGCGCGAGCAAGAAACAAATTATTGCCAAGCTGCGGAAAGCAGACATTTTGACATTTTCGCGCTCTCCGCGGAACGCGAAAATGTCAAATTATCGCAATTTCCGAGAACGGAACGACATTTTCTCCCAGGCCTAATTGAATGCGTGCATGGGTAGTTACAAGAGTTGATGGATTAGCACATGTATAGTGACTAAGTGAATGAATGAGTGCAAGAGTAGGGCCTGAGTGATTGGATGTGTGAATGGGTAGTGCCTTGGTGAATGGGTGAGTGAATAGGCAGTGCCTGAATGAATGGATGAGGGCATGGGTAGTGAATGAGTAAATGGATGAGTGCAAGGGTAGTGTCTGGTCAATTGTATGAGTGCATGGATAGTGCCTAGGTGATTGGATGAGTGTATGGGTAGTGCCTGAGTGATTGCATGAGTGCATGGGTGCTGTCTGGGTGACTGGATGAGTACAAGTGTAGCACCTGGGTGATAGGATGAGTGCATGTGTATTGGCTGGGTGATTAGATGAATGCATGAGTAGTGCCTGGGTGAGGGGATAAATGCCTGGGTAGTTCTTCAGTGAATAAATGAATGAATGAAAGGGTAGTACCTGGGTGATTGGATGAGTGCACAGATAGTGTCAGGGGATAGGATGAGTGCATAGATATTGTATGCATAGATATAGTGAATGGATGAGTACCTGGGTAGTTCCTGGGTGATTGGATGAGTGCATGGGTTCTGCCTGGATGGTTTTGTGAGTGCATGGGTAGGACCTGGTTGATTGCATGACTGCATGGGTAGTGCCTGAGTGAATGGATGTGTGCATGGGTACTGCCTGGATGACTGGATGTGTAAAGAGTAGCCCCTGAGTGATTGGATGAGTGCCAGGGTAGTGCCTGGGTTATTGAATTGGTGCATGAGTAGTGCCTAGGTCAATGGATGAGTGCATGGGTAATACCTGAGTGAATGGAAGAGTACACGTGTAGTGCCTAAGTGAATGTATGTGTACAAGGGTAGTACCTGGCTGATTGGATGCATGCATGGGTAGTACCTGTATGAATAAACGAGTGCATGGATAGTGCTTGAGTGAATGCATGAGTGTATGGTAGTGCCTGAGTGATTGGATGCATGCATAGGTACCATCTGGGTGACTGGATGAGTGCAAGAGTAGAGCCTGGGTAATTGGATTAGTGCATGGACATAGATTCATTGAATGGATGAATATAAGGGTATTGCCTGGATGATTGGATGGCTGCATTAATAGTGCATGGGTGATAGGGTAAGTGCATGGAGAGTGCCTGGGTGAATGGATTAGTGCATGGGTGTTGTCTGGGTGACTGAATGTGTGCATGAGTAGTGCCTGGGTGAGTGAATGACTCCATGGGTAGAGGCTGAGTGAATGGATGAGTACATTGGTACTGTTTGGTTGATTGGATTAGTGCATAGGTAGTGCCTGGTTGATTGTGTGAATGTGTGGGTAACACCTGATTGAATGGATGAGTGTGAGAGTAGTGCCTGGGTATTTGGATAAGTGCATGGATAGTGCATAGTCAATTGGGAGAGTGCATGGATAGTGCATGGGCAGTGACTGTGTGATTGAATGAGTGCACAGGAAGTGGTGGGGGATTGGATGAGTGCATGAGTAGTGCCTGTGGGATTGCATGAGTTGTGCCTAAGTGAATGGATGAATGCAAGCGTAGTGTCTGGGTTATTTGTTGAGTGGATGGGTACTCCCTTGGTGATTGGATGAGTGCATGAGTATTGCTTGTGTGATTGAATTAGTGCATGTTAAATGCCTGGTTGAGATTATGAGTGTGTGGGTAGCGGTTGGGTAACTAGATGAGTGCAAGAGTTGCACCTCGGTGATTGGATGAATGCAAGTGTAGGGCCTTGGTGATTGGATGAGTTCAAGGGTAGTGCCTGGGTCATTCAATGACTGCATGGGTAGTGCCTGAATGAATGGATTAGTGCATGGGTACTGTCTGACTAAATGGATGAGTACAAAGGTGGTGACTGGGTAATTGGATGAGTGCATGGATAGTGCCTGGGTGTTTGTATGAGTGTATGGGTAGTACCTGATTGATTGGATGAGTGCATGGGTACTGCCTGGGTGACTGGATGAGTGCAAGATTTGCACCTGGGCGATTGGATGAGTGCATTGATAGCACCTCATTGAATGGATTAGTGCATGGGTAGTGCCTGATTGATTGCATGACTGCATGGGTAGTCTCTGAGTGAATGGATGAGTGTGTGGGTACTGCTTGGGTGAATGGATTAGTGCTTGGGTAGTGCCTGGTTGATTGTATGAGTGCACCTGGGTGACTGGATAGGTAAAAGAGAAGCACTGGGTGATTGGATGAATGCATGTATAGTGATTGGCTGATTGGGTGAGTTCATGCATAGTGCCTGGGCAATTGGACGAGTGCATGGGTACTGCCTCAGTGAATGGATGAGTGCATGGGTAGTACATGAGTTGATGAATGAGTGCATGTGTAGTGCCTGAGTGAATGGATCAGTACAAGGGTAGGGCCTGGGTGATTGGATGTGTGCATTGGTAGTGCCTGGGTTAAGGAATGAGTGCATGGGTACTGCCTGGATGATTGGATGAATACATGGTTAGTGCCCAGTTGATTGCATGACCTCATGGGTAGTGCCTGAGTGAATGGATGAGTATTTAAATACTCCTTGGGTGATTGGATTAGTGCATGAGTACTAGCTTCTTAATTGTATGAGTGTGTGGGTAGCACCTGATTGAATAAATAAGTGCAAGGGTAGTATCTGGTTGTTTAGATGAATGCATGGATAGTGCCTAGGGAACTGAGAGAGTGCATTGATAGTGTCTGAGTGAATGGATGAGTGCATGTGTACTGCTTGGGTGATTGGATTAGTGCATGTGTAGTGCCTGTTTGATTATATGAGTGTGTGGGTATGGCTAGGGTAACTGGATGAGTACAAGAGAAGCACCTGGTTGTTTGGATGAGTGCAAGGGTAGTGGCAGGGTCACTGAATGAGTGCATGGGTAGTGCCAGAGTGAATAGATGAGTACAAGAGTACTGCCTGACTGAATAGAAGAGTGCTTGAGTAGTGCCTAATTAACTGGATGAGTGCATGGGTACTGCCTGGGTTACTGGGTGAGTGCAAGAGTAGCACCTGGGAGATTGGATGAGTGCATTGATTGCACCTCATTGAATGGATGAGTGCATGGGTAGTGCCTGTTTGATTGCATGACTTCATAGGTAGTGCCTGAGTGAATGGATGAGTGTATGGGTACGGCTTGGGTGATTGGACTAGTGCATGGGTTGTGCCTAGTTGATAGCATGGGTAGCACCCTAGTGACAGGATGAGTGCAAGAGTCACACCTGAGTGATTGGATGCGTGCATAGGTACCACCTGGGTGACTGGATGAGTGCAAGAGTAGAGCCTGGGTGATTGGATTAGTGCATGGACATAGATTCATTGAATGGATGAATATAAGGGTATTGCCTGTATGATTGGATGACTGCATGAATAGTGCATGGGTGATTGGGTAAGTGCATGGAGAGTGCCTGGGTGAATGGATTAGTGCATGGGTGTTGTCTGGGTGACTGAATGAGTGCATGAGTAGTGCCTGGGTGTGTGAATGACTGCATGGGTAGTGGCTGAGTGAAGGGATGAGTACATGGGTACTGTTTGCTTGATTGGATTAGTGCATAGGTAGTGTCTGGTTGATTGTGTGAATGTGTGGGAAGCGCCTGATTGAATGGATGAGTGTGAGAGTAGTGCCTGGGTATTTGGATAAGTGCATGGATAGTGCATAGTCAATTGGGAGAGTGCATGGATAGTGCCTGAGTGAATGGATTAATGCAAGGGTAGTGACTGTGTGATTGAATGAGTGCACAGGAAGTGGTGGGGGATTGAATGAGTGCATGAGTAGTGCCTGAGTGATTGCATGAGTTGTGCCTAAGTGAATGGATGAATGCAAGCGTAGTGGCTGGGTTATTTGTTGAGTGGATATGTACTCCTTTGGTGATTGGATGAGTGCATGAGTATTGCTTGTGTGATTGAATTAGTGCATGTTTAATGCCTGGTTGAGATTATGAGTGTGGGTAGCTAGATGAGTGCAAGAGTTGCACCTCAGTGATTGGATGCATGCAAGGGTAGGGCCTTGGTGATTGGATGAGTTCAAGGGTAGTGCCTGGGTCATTCAATGACTGCATGGGTAGTGCCTGAATGAAAGGATTAGTGCATGGGTACTGTCTGACTGAATGGATGAGTGCAAAGGTAGTGACTGTGTAATTGGATGAGTGCATGGATAGCGCCTGGGAGTTTGTATGAGTGTGTGGGTAGTACCTGATTGATTGGATGAGTGCATGGGTACTGCCTGGGTGACTGGATGACTGCAAGAGTAGCACCTGGGCGATTGGATGAGTGCATTGATAGCACGTCATTGAATGGATTAGTGCATGGGTAGTGCCTGATTGATTGCATGACTGCATGGGTAGTCTCTGAGTGAATGGATGAGTGTGTGGGTACTCCTTGGGTGAATGGATTAGTGCTTGGGTAGTGCCTGGTTGATTGTATGAGTGCACCTGGGTGACTGGACAAGTACAAGAGTAGCACCTGGGTGATTGGATGAATGCATGTATAGTGAGTGGCTGATTGGGTGAGTTCATGCATAGTGCCTGGGCAATTGGATGAGTGCATGGGTACTGCCTCAGTGAATGGATGAGTGCATGGGTAGTACATGAGTTGATGAATGAGTGCCTGTGTAGTGCCTGAGTGAATGGATCAGTACAAGCTAGGGCCTGGGTGATTGGATGTGTGCATTGGTAGTGCCTGGGTTAATGAATGAGAGAATGGGTAGTGCCTGAGTGAATTGATGAGTGCATGGGTAGTGAATGAGTAAATGGATGAATGCAAGGGTAGAGTCTGGTCGATTGTATGAGTGCATGGATTGTGCTTGGGTGAATTTCTGGATTTATTAACTCGGTTTTGCTGTACTTAACATATTTTCAATTGTGAGTTATCTTTTGTGAATTACATCTTTGGCTTCTTTTTCTGCCCTCGTTTCTCCCTGTTCCATCACAGCTTGTGCTGATTGAGTGGAGGGAGGTGTAATACGAATACTTTCCCTACTTCCGTTGCACATTAGTGGTGGCCATTTTTGATAGGGAGACGGTCTAGTCTCCACTCAGGGCTGCTGCCTCTCAGTATTAAAGCCCGGGATGGCACTGACGCACAGCGGAATAGCTGCTTGAAGGTACTTAGGTGTATGTCAGAGGCTGCACTGCTTCCACACGTGCTATACCTTTTAAAACATTGAATGTGTCTGAATTTCTGGATTATATTAGCTCGGTTTTACTGTACTTTTAACATATTTTAAATTGTGAGTTACCTTTTGGGAATTACCTTTTTGCCTTCTTTTTCCACACTCGTTTCTCCCCGTTCAAACCACAGCTTGTCCTGATTGAGTGGAGGGAGGTGTAATGCGAATACTTTCTCTACTTTCGGTTGCACATTAGCGGCAGCCATTTTTTATAGGGAGACGGTCTAGTCTCCACTCAGGGCTGCTGCCTATCAGTATTAAACCCGGGGATGGCGCCGACGCACAGCGGGCGCGCTGCTGGCGCTCCGTCGGCACGTCAAAGGCAAGCCCGTCTGCGCCCGTCCGCGTCCAGAATGCGTCCAGCGCCAGGAATGCTGCCTTTTTCCAGTTAGGTCAGCCTCTCACTAGGGAATTCATCTTATCCCTTAACAGAGATCTCCCAAATTGGTATAACTCTTTAGATACTGCTAAATGGGAGGGGCCCACTAGTTGCAAGTACTGCAAACATGTCTTCAAGCCCACACAAGACCCTGTAGTTAAAAATGACATTACTTCAAGTTGGATACATAGTGTCCTCATAAATGCGAGGTCTATGTGTAAGCATGCCCTTCACATTTACGATCTTATAATAAATGATAACCTTGACTGCCTTTTTGTAACTGAAACCTGGCTGAAAGCCTGGTGCAATCCTGATATTGTAAATTCCCTTCCCCCTGGCTATCGCATTCAGAGATTAGACAGGCCAGAACAATGTGGGGGAAGCCCAGCAATGATCTACCACAGTACATTCAGGTGCTCTATAGCCCAATTATCCGACTTAAAAGGAGAAGAGGGTATCAGTTTCTGACGCCAACTACATGACTCCTTTGCGTTTGCTGGAGCATTACTCTATCGCCCTGCATCTGTTCCAATTTGGAAACCCTTAAAGTGAAGCACCCAGTTGATCAAATTTGGACCGATCACAAATTAATTCCATTTGAAATTTCGGCAGAGAGTAGGCCCCTTATGAAGGAGCACACCTGGTCCCACCAAAAAGACAAGCCAAAGGTGGAAGGAGTTGATAGCACACCCAGACCTCCATCCAGACACACTAGCGAGTAGACCTAACTTGTCAGGAGACCCTACAGTGGATAACCAGCGTTTTGCGCAGTGGATCCATACTCTGAGGGATCATTTGGCACCACTGGTTTTATATAACGGCCGTCCTAAAAAGAAGCCCTCTGCCCGTGGTATTCACAAACCTTAAAAAAACTACAAAGCCATAGTAGGTCCTTAGAACGCAGATGGCGTAGACATTACGATGAGACGGAACTAAGTAAATTTAAAGTAGCTCTCAGAAAATATCATGCCCAGATTAAAATTGCTAAAAAAGCTTATTACACTGAGATAATCAAAACCTCCAACCCTAACCAAAAAGTGATCTTTAAAATAGTCAATACTTTTACGAATCCTAAAATCCTTTAATAAGAGATTCCCCCATCCCAGCTTCTCTGTAATAATATAGCATTTTTTTTAAACAGAAAGTCCGGATGTTACAAAAAGACTTTCCCTCCTCTTTCTCTTCTTTCACTAACAATGAGGCTCCCCTAGGGAATGCCAGAGCAACTATGCAAACTTTCAAGCCAATCACTCTGGAAGAATCAGGTCAGGCAATCCAGACTATCAAATCAGGTTCCCCTTTTGATCTCTGTCACCCTGTGCTATACATGCTCTTATCAACATTGTCAATCCATCATAATTAAAATAATAAACACTTCCCTATCAACCGCTAAGATTCCGGCAGATTGGAAACTTGCAGCTGTAAGGCCATTACAAAAGAAACAACTTGCGGACCCCACCTACTTATCCAATCTGCGCCCCATCTCTCTCTTACCTTGTTTCAGTAAGATTACAGAAAAACTTGTCAATACTCAACTCACCACATACTTGGAGGAAGCAAATCTGCTTCACTCCAATCAATCTGGTTTCAGAACCCAACATTCAACAGAATCTGCTTTATTGTACTCGGCGGAATCCCTAAGAGCAGCTCTCGACCGGGGAAAATGAGCAGTCTCGGTGTTGTTAGATCTGTCGGCTGCTTTCAACATGGTCTCTCATGCTATTCTCCTAGACTGTCTTGTATCCTTTGGCATCTCTGGCACAGTTTTGGCCTGGATAAAGAACTTTCTGCAGAATCGCAGACAAGTGATTACACTAGGCCAATACAACTCGCAAGAAAAACCACTGCTCTCTGGGGTACCTCAGGGGTCGAGCCTTAGCCCCACTCTTTTTAACACCTATATGGCTCCACTGATTAGGCTGATATCGTCCTTTAACATAGAGACTATCTCATATGCGGATGATACGCAGCTAATTCTGGTTCTGGAAAATAACACCACTCAGGCGGAAGACAGTATACGCCTGTGCCTCACCGCTACTTTCAGCTGGATGAATTCAAACCATCTACAGTGTAATTCCGAAAAGACGGAAATTGTACCATTAGGCCAAGAGAATTCCTTTTCTCCCAAGTCCTGGTGGCCAGCTAATACCACCCCTCCGCCAAACACTGTGAACGTGGTTAGAAACCTGGGAATAAACGTTGATGCCACTCTCTCTTTTAAACAGCAATCACTGGCAGTTGCTGGCACCTGTTTTCATATTATAAAAACTCAAAACAAATCGATCCGCTTCTAATTTCAGCCAGACAGACAGTTGTTGTTGCTTTAATTATGTCCAGACTGGACTATTATAACAGCCTCTATGTAGGTGCCAATAAATCTGTCCTAAATAAGCTTCAAAAGGTCCAGCATGCGGCAGCACGCCTAGTGCTGAAATGCCTAGGAGGTCATCTGCATCAGCGGCCCTAGAAACACTTCACTGGCTGACAATCCATAAATGCATCCTGTTCAAGGTCCTCATTATTACTTTTAGGGTATTCCACTCTTTGGACCCTCAATATCATTGAACTAGATTTATGCCCTACACTTCCTCTCGGAGTCTAAGATTGTCTCTCACAGTGATAGGCTCCAAGGCATGGAACAAACTACCTACTCAGCTTTGCCAGATCAAATCCGAGACCTTCTTTAGGAAATCTCTAAAAACATGGATTTTCTCTGCATCGGACTTCCTTTGCAAACCCCAGCTAAGCCTCCTCTTCTGGGTTCCGTTCAGCGCCAGGATGCTGTTCGGAGTGACAGTCGCGCTATGCAAATAGCCTATTACTTTACATGAAATTACATTACATTAGATGAGTGTATGGGTAGTGCCTGAGTGATTGCATGAGTGCATGGGTGCTGCCTGGGTGACTGGATATGTGCTAGAGTAGCACCTGGGTGATTGGATGAGTGCATGGGTACCACCTCATTGAATGGATGGGTGCATAAGCAGTGCCTGGGTGAATGGATGAGTGAATGGATGATAGTGCCTGGGTGATTGGGTGAGTGCATGTATAGTGCCTGGGTGATTGGATGAGTGTATGGGTATTGCCTGAGTGATGAGATAAATGCATGAGTAGTGCCTGGGTGAGGGGATGAATGCCTGGGTACTGCCTCAGTAAATGGATGATTGCATGCATGGTGGCTGGATAAATGGATGAGTGCAAAGGCAGTGCCTGGGTGATTGGATATGTGCATGGTTAGTGCCTTGGTGAATGGATGAGTGCATGGGTAGTGCATCAGTGAATGGATGAGTGCATGAGCACTACCTGAGTCATTGAATGAGTGCATGAGTAGTTACCTGAATTAATGGATGAGTGTATGTGTAGTGCCTGAGTGAAAGGACGAGTGAAAGGGTAGGACCTGGGTGATTGGGTGAATGCATGGATAGTGCCTGTTTGATTGGATGAGTGTATAGGTAGTGCCTGATTGATTGGATGAGTGCATGGGGACTGCCTGGGTGACAGGATGAGAGAAAGAGTAGCACCTTGGTGATTGGATTCGTACCTGGATATAGCACCTCATTGAATGGATGAGAGCATGGATAGTGTCTGTTTGATTGTGTAACTGCATGGGTAGTGTCTGAGTGAATGGATGAGTGTGTGGGTACTGCTTGGGTTATTGGATTAGTCCATTGGTAGTGCCTGGTTGATTGTTTGAGTGTGTGGGTAGAGCCTGTGTGACTGGTTGAGTGCAAAGATAGTGCCTGGGTGATTGGATGAGTGTATGTATAGTGAATGGCTGATTGGGTGAGTGCATGTATAGTGCCCGGGTAATTGGATGAGTACATGGGTACTACCTCAGTGTATAGATGAGTGCATGGGTAGTGGCTGGGTGAATGGATGAGTGCAAAGGTAGTGTCTGTGTGAATGGATATGTTCATGGTTAGTGCCTGAGTGAATTGATGAGTGCATGGGTAGTGCATGAGTGAATACATGAGTGCAAGGATAGCGCCTGGGTCATTGAAAGAGGGCATATGTAGTTCCTTAGTGAATGGATGAGGGCATGCATAGTGCCTGAGTGAATGGATGAGTGCAAGGGTAGGGCCTGGGTGACTGAATGTGTGCATGGGTAGTGCATGGGTGAATGGATGAGTGCATGGGTAGTGCCTGAGAAAATGGATAATTGCAAGGGTAGTGTCTGGGTGCTTGTATGCATGTATGGAGAGTGCCTGGTTGATTGGATGAGTGCATTGGTAGTGCCTGAGTGATTGGATGACTGCATGGGGACTGCCTATATTACTAGATGAGTGCAAGAGTTGCACCTGGGTGATTGAATGAGTACATGGGTAACAGCTCATTGAATGGATGATTACAAGTGTAGTGCCTGGATGAGTGGATAAGTGCATGGATAGTGCCTGGGTAATTGGATGAGTGCATAGGCATTGTCTGGGTGATTGGATGAGTGCATGAGTAGTGCCTAGGTGAGTGGATGAGTGCATGGGTAGTACCTCAGTGAATGAATGAGTGCAAGGGTAGTGCATGGGTGATTGGATGAGTGGAATGGTATGGTTGTGGGGATTGGGTGAGTGCATGGGTAGTGCCTGAGTGATTGGACGAGTTCATCAGTAGTGCCTAAGTGAATGGATGAGTTTTAAGGTAGTGCCTGGGTTATTGGATGAGTGCACAGGCACTGCTTGTGTGATCGGTTGAGTGCATGGGTAGTGCCTGGTTGATTGAATGAATGCATTGGTAGTTCCTGAGTGATTTGATGAGTGCATGGGTACTGCCTGGGTGACTAGATGAGTGCATGAGTAGAACATGAGTGTGTAGTAATGAAGTCCAGACAGATTGATGTAGTTCAAGAAGATTTATTGTAGATATACAGATGAACACAACCAGGAGCAGCCAGGATGCTGCTCAGCCCCATCCCAACTGTGGCTTTTCTTGACAGACACCGAACATTCTGTATTCCATCATCATACTGTAACATTCCAGTGGCAGAGCATGTGGTAGAAAATGGCATACACAAGCATGGACAGTAAACTAGGATACTACATGTCTCCTGTTCTTCTATAAACAAAAATAAAAACATGAAAACACCGTTTTTTAACTCCAGACACACCCACTGGCCAGACAGGTATGCCAGGAGACAAATCACAGCATGAGAAATAAAGAAAACAGAGAAGAGAATGAATTAATACAAAAAACATCACTCATATTTCTCTGTAAACAACATAGCAATGGAAAATCAACAATGTAAAGCAATAAGGCTTAATGTAAACAGGGTGAGGAAAGAATGAATGAATATACTAGCATCACTCATACTTCCCTTTAAACAACATAGCAATGGAAAATCGGCAATTTAAAGCAATAAGACTTAATGTAAACAGGGTGAAGAACAATTGAGAGTGGGATTAAGCCCGTGTAGAGACAACCTCGTAAAGAGGTCACAAGATGTGCACTGTAATAATGAGACTAAAACCCATATGACACACACTGTGTGAGTTAAAAATATAATAGACTGTGTAAGGATATGCTGGACAACCTCGTGTAGAGGTCACTTGACCTCCGTGTAAGGACAAGCTGGACAACCTCGTGTAGAGGTCACTTGACGTCCGTGTAAGGACAACCTAGTGTAGAGGTCACTTGATGTGCACGGTAATGGGAATAAATCCCATACTACACACACTGTGTGGAGTATGAACCTAAGACATACCCCAATAAGTGAGGGAGGATAGCCAATAATCACGTCATGTATAAGGATAAGAACCCACGACATATACTAGGAAATAGATTTGAAACCGTGAGTCGTACAAATAGGCAAAAGTACATAGAGCAAATGGGACTTACACCCATTGCTATCCCTAAGTAGGGAAGACTACACGCATGCATGTAAATCGAGATAATCGAATAATCGAACTCTTGATAGAGTGTACCTAGGATGCATTTATGGACCCCGTTGTGCAAAATCGAAATTAAACAACATACAATCCTGTGAAGAATAAAACTTGAAAAAACAGTAACATCATAAAATGTGCAACAAGCCCAAACATAGGTGCTTACAGTGAAACTGGCTTAAACTACCTTTTGCATTAAAATATGATTTGAAGATAGTACAACTATGTGTGAACGTGTCACCGTATACATATGACACACACACCAATGTGGCATCGAATGAGACTCCCACGATGCTGGCACACAACAAAAGGATGTTACTCTTAATACATAAGTTGTTTGAAATACCGGTGATAGATAAAATAAACTTGCACCTCAATTTTGGATCTCAAGAATGTTAATGGTGTGCTTGTCACAGCGATATTGTGAGGCAGACGGGCTTAGAAATAAACAGCAGTTTGAGGTACAAGGAAGAATCTGGTTACCTTTTGAAAGTACAGTGCACTGGTGCTCAGAAAACCTCCACTGAAGATCGAAGGGCACCATGGCTTGAAAAATGAATCAATGGAACAGTGCTCCAAAATGAATGAAAAGTAAAGTAGTGCTTGTCGAGGTATGTATCAGGAAAATTAAAAGTGCTGAAAACTGACATGTTTGTAAACATCTGCACTTGTGTGAAAGTCCCATGACTGTGCACTGTTATCAGTCATGCCAAAACACCAGAAATAAAGAGAAGAGGAAACCTGTAGCTTCATGGTGCAGCCGATCATCACATTGCGATGATTCCGGTCAACTTCAACTTGCCGATAACTTTATTATCAATGACAAAACGTGGTTGGCAAGATAAACACCACGCCGTGGTTGGCAAATACTTGAAAGGAGGAATGCATAGTGATATAGGTCCTAGGTAGTTGTATCGAAACACAAAATGGTGGCACGTTATGTACGTTGTGCAGGATGGTTCCAGTCGCGTTCAAGCAGCAAAACGTTGCCGTGCAGCAGCACAAATGCAGAGAGAGAGACACTCAAGAAAATAGATGATTCTCCACAGATGCAGGTAGAGATGTGCAAGCAAATAGAAGACACACGCAACAGTTTTGAAATAACGGGAAGTGGTTGAACTGCCCAAATGGTTCCACAGTATGAAACCCAGTTAAACTTGCTGTTAACCTGAGTAATTGCTT
Source organism: Triturus cristatus (assembly GCF_964204655.1). Taxonomy (NCBI): domain Eukaryota; kingdom Metazoa; phylum Chordata; class Amphibia; order Caudata; family Salamandridae; genus Triturus; species Triturus cristatus. The sequence goes on from NC_140589.1 coordinate 1,571,703,835, forward strand.
CACTGGGCCGAATAAATAAAGAGACTTGTGTATGGCATTCATGGGAGAGTGCGAGTTTGAAACACAGTGGGAGACAAAATACCACTATGCCGAACACACTGTCTAAGGGTGCATAGTACTTCCAGTAAAGAATGACTCCGGCACAGCTCAGCTGATTCTTCAATTGTAGTTTCTTTCCATGCAGTATAATAAACAGCAACCGTGTAAAAACCCACACAATGATGTATGGAGAGTAGAGGACCCACACAACACAGGCAGCTTTTTAGGTTGCACAACCCCAGATGATCCAAATGTCCTTAAACATCTCACACTGTGCAGCATTCATAATAGAGATGACATGTAGAAAGTCTAAAATGATAATGCTTACTTCCCTTGAAGGCGCAGTTCATATTGATATAGACACATGACACAGAGACCGCACGCTTGAATTGCTTTGATGTTGAGAGGTGCTTGAAGACAGAACCATCCATAGAGCTGTTCTTGTACGGTGGTTGAGAAGTTCATTCATTGAGACAGGCTCGTGTGAAGTGGGATCGGGCACACAGAGGTTGGGGGCGATCAGTGTAGTGATCACTGGTGGGGCTCAGGATGGCAGAATCCTTGTTCCAATTGTAGTTTGATGCTTGTCCTCAACGTTTTGACTTCCTTAACATTGACTTCTTTTGTTGAGCAGGTAGAACGAAGGTAAGTTTCCAGATCGTCGCCACATAAATGTAGTAATGAGGTTCAGACAGATTGATGTAGTTCAAGAAGATTTTTTAGTTATGTAGATGAGCCCCACCAGGAACAGCCAGCATGCTGCTCAGCCCCATCACAACTGTGGCTTTCCTTGACAGACACCCAACATTCTGTAATCCATCATCATACTGTAACATTCCACTGGTAGAGCATGTGGTGGAAAATGGCATACACAAGCATGGACAGTGAACTAGGATACTACAGCGTGATTGGATGATTGCGTAGATGTAGCCTATTTGAATAGATGAATGCAGGGGTAGTGCCAGGATGATTGGATGAGTGCATGTATAGTGCATGGGTGATTGAGTGAGCGCATGCAGAGTGCCTAGGTGATTGGATGAGTGTATGGGTACTGCTTAGGTGACTGGATAAGAGAATGATTAGTGCCTGGGTGAGTGGATGAGTGCATGGGTAATGCCTGGGTGGTTGGATGCGTGCATGCATAGCACTTCATTGAATGGATGAGTGCATGGGTACTGCATGACTGAATTAATGAGTGCAAAGGTAGTGACTGGATGTTTGGATGTGTGCATGGGTAGAGCCTGGTTGAATGGATGACTGCATGGGTGGTGCCTGAGGGAATGGATGAGTGCCAGGGTAGTGCCTGAGTGATTTGTGAATGCATGGTTAGTGCCTGTGTGATTGGATGAGTGTATAGGTTGTACGTGATTGCTTGGCTGAGTGCAGAGGGACTGCCTAGGTGACTGGATAAGTGCAGTAGTAGCGCCTATGTGATTGGATGAGTGGATGGATAGCACCTCATTGAATGGGTGAGTGCATGGGTAGTGCCAAGTTGATTGCATGACTGAATGGGTACCACCTGAGTGAATGGATGAGTGCATGGGTAGTAGATGGGTGGTTGAATGTGTGAGTGCAATGGTAGTGCCTGGGTGATTGGATGTGTTCATGTTTAGTGCCTGAGTGAATAGATGAGTGTGTGGTTAGTGCATGAGTTAATGGATGTGTGCATGGATAGTTCCTGGGTAGTGGGTGAGTTAATAGAGGAGTGCAGGGATAATTCCTTGATCATTAAATGAATGCATGGGTAGCTACTTAGAGAATAGATGAGCACATGCATAGTGCCTGATTCAATGGTTGAGCACCAGTATAGGGCCTGGGTTGTTGAATGGGTGCATGAGTAGTACCTGGGTCATTAAATGAGAGCATGGGTAGTGCCCAAGTGAATGGATGAGTGAATGGTTAGTGCCTGAGTACATGGATGAGTGCAAGGGTAGTGTCCAGGTGATTGCATTAGTGCATGGGTAGTGCCTGTGTAAATGGATAAGTGCATGGGTAGTGTTTGAGTGAATGCATGAGTGCATGTGTAGTGCCTAAGTAAATGGATGAGTCAAGTGTAGTGCCTGGGTGATTGTATGAGTGTATGGATAGTGCCTGGGTGATTGGTTGAGTGCAAGAGTAGCACCTGAGTGATTGGATGAGTGCATGGGTCCTGCTTTGATGACTGGAAGAGTGCAAGAGTAGCGCCTGAGTGATTGGATGATTGCATAGATACAGCCTCATTGAATGGATGGATGCAAGGATAGTGCCAGGATTATTGGATGAGTGCATGTATAGTGCATGGGTAATTGGAAGAGTGCATGGAGAGTACCTAGGAGACTGGATGAGTGCATACGTACTGCCTGGGTGACTGGATGCGTACATGAGCAGTGTCTGGGTGAGTAGATGAGTGCATGTGTAGAGCCTTGGTAAATGAATGAGTTGAAGGGTAGTGCCTGGGTGATTGAATGAGTGCACAGGTGGAGCCAGGTAGATTGAATGAGTGCATGGATAGTGGATGAGTGTAAGATAAATATCTAAGTGAATGGATGAGTGAAAGGGTAGTGCCTGGGAGATCGGATGAGTGGATGGGTACTGCCTGGGTGATTGGATAAGTGGATGGGTGCTGCCTGGGTGATTGGATGAATGCATGGGTAGTGCCTCAGTGAATGAATGAGTTGAAGGGTAGTGCCTGGGTGATTGGATGAGTGCAAGGGTAGTGCCAGGGGGATTGGATGAGTGCATGGGCAGTGCCATGGGGATTGGATGAGTGCATGGGTATTGCCTGAGTGATTGGACAAGTGCACGAGAAATGCCTAAGTGAATGGATGAGTGCAAGGGTAGTGCATTCTAGATTGGATGAGTGAATTGGTACTGCCTGGGTGATTGGATGAGTGGATGGGTACTGCCTGGGTGATTAAATGAGTGCATGGGTAGTGCCTGGTTGATTGCATGACTGCATGGGTAGTGCCTGAGTAAATGGATGAGTACATGGGTAGTGCATGAGTGAATGGATGAGTGCAGGGATAGTGTCTGGGTCATTGAATGAGTGCAAGGGTAGTTCATTAGTGAATGAATGAGGGCATGCATAATACCTGAGTGAATGGATGAGTGCACAGGTAGGGCCTGGGTAACTGGATGTGTGCATGGGTAGTGCCTTGGTGAATAGATGAGTGCATGGGTAGTGTCTGAATGAATGGATCAGTGCATGGGTAAAGCCTGAGTAAATGGATGATTGCATTGGTAGTGTCTGGGTGATTGTATGAGTGTTTGGATAGTGCCAGGTTGATTGGATGAGTGCATGGGTAGTGCCTGAGTGAATGCATGAGTGCACGTGTAGTGCCTAAGTAAATGTATGAGTCAAGTGTTGTGCCTGGGTGATTGTATGAGTGTATGGATAGTGCCTGGGTGATTGGTTGAGTGCAAGAGTAGCACCTGAGTGATTGGATGAGTGCATGGGTACTGCTTTAGTGACTGGAAGAGTGCAAGAGTAGCGCCTGAGTGATTGGATGATTGCATAGATACAGCCTCATTGAATGGATGGATGCAAGGATAGTGCCAGGATGATTGGATGAGTGCATGTATAGTGCATGGGTAATTGGAAGAGCGCATGGAGAGTACCTAGGAGACTGGATGAGTGCATATGTACTGCCTGGGTGACTGGATGCGTACATGAGCAGTGTCTGGGTGAGTAGATGAGTGCATGGGTAGAGCCTTGGTGAATGAATGAGTTGAAGGGTAGTGCCTGGGTGATTGAATGAGTGCACGGGTGGAGCCAGGTAGATTGAATGAGTGCATGGGTAGTGGATGAGTGCATGATAAATATCTAAGTGAATGGATGAGTACAAGGGTAGTGCCTGGGAGATCGGATGAGTGGATGGGTACTGCCTGGGTGATTGGATAAGTGGATGGGTGCTGCCTGGGTAATTGGATGAGTGCATGGGTAGTGCCTCAGTAAATGAATGAGTTGAAGGGTAGTGCCTGGGTGATTGGATGAGTGCAAGGGTAGTGCCAGGGGGATTGGATGAGTGCATGGGCAGTGCCAGGGGGATTGGATGAGTGCATGGGTAGTGCCTGAGTGATTGGACGAGTGCATGAGAAATGCCTAAGTGAATGGATGAGTACAAGGGTAGTGCATTCTAGATTGGATGAGTGAATGTGTACTGCCTGGGTGATTGGATGAGTAGATGGGTACTGCCTGGGTGATTAAATGAGTGCATGGGTAGTGCCTGGTTGATTGCATGACTGCATGGGTAGTGCCTGAGTAAATGGATGAGTACATGGGTAGTGCATGAGTGAATGGATGAGTGCAGGGATAGTGTCTGGGTCATTGAATGAGTGCAAGGGTGGTTCATTAGTGAATAAATGAGGGCATGTATAATGCCTGAGTGAATGGATGAGTGCACAGGTAGGGCCTGGGTAACTGGATGTGTGCGTGGGTAGTGCCTTGGTGAATAGATCAGTGCATGGGTAGTGTCTGAATGAATGGATCAGTGCATGGGTAAAGCCTGAGTAAATGGATGATTGCATTGGTAGTGTCTGGGTGATTGTATGAGTGTTTGGATAGTGCCAGGTTGATTGGATGAGTGCTTGGGTAGTGCCTGAGTGAATGCATGAGTCAAGCGTAGTGCCTGGGTGATTGAATGAGTGTATGGATAGTGCCTGGGTGATTGGTTGAGTGCAAGAGTAGCACCTGAGTGATTGGATGAGTGCATGGGTACTGCTTTGGTGACTGGATGAGTGCAAGAGTAGCACCTGAGTGATTGGATGATTGCATAGATACAGCCTCATTGAATGGATGAATGCAAGGATAGTGCCAGGATGATTGGATGAGTGCATGAAAAGTGCATGGGTGATTGGAAGAGTGCATGGAGAGTACCCAGGAGACTGGATGAGTGCATACGTACTGCCTGGGTGACTGGATGCGTACATGAGCAGTGTCTGGGTGAGTAGATGAGTGCATGGGTAGAGCCTTGGTGAATGAATGAGTTGAAGGGTAGTGCCTGGGTGATTGAATGAGTGCACAGGTGGAGCCAGGTAGATTGAATGAGTGCATGGGTAGTGGATGAGTGCTTGACAAATACCTAAGTGAATGGATGAGTGCAAGGGTAGTGCCTGGGAGATTGGATGAGTGGATGGGTACTGCCTGGGTGATTGGATAAGTGGATGGGTGCTGCCTGGGTGATTGGATGAGTGCATGGGTAGTGCCTCAGTGAATGAATGAGTTGAAGGGTAGTGCCTGGATGATTGGATGAGTGCAAGGGTAGTGCCAGAGGGATTGGATGAGTGCATGGGTAGTGCCAAGGGGATTGGATGAGTGCATGGGTAGTGCCTGAGTGATTGGACGAGTGCATGAGAAATGCCTAAGTGAATGGATGAGTGCAAGGGTAGTGCATTCTAGTTCGGATGAGTGGATGGGTATTGCCTGGGTGATTGAATGAGTGGATGGGTACTGCCTGGGTGATTGAATGAGTGCATGGGTAGTGCCTGGTTGATTGCGTGACTGCATGGGTAGTGCCTGAGTAAATGGATGAGTACATGGGTAGTGCATGAGTGAATGGATGAGTGCAGGGATAGTGTCTGGGTCATTGAATGAGTGCAAGGGTTGTTCATTAGTGAATGAATGAGGGCATGCATAATTCCTGAGTGAATGGATGAGTGCAAGGGTAGGGCCTGGGTGACTGGATGTGTGCATGGGTAGTGCCTGGGTGAATAGATGAGTGCATGGGTAGTGTCTGAGTGAATGGATCAGTGCATGGGTAAAGCCTGAGTAAATGGATGATTGCATTGGTAGTGTCTGGGTGATTGTATGAGTGTTTGGATAGTGCCAGGTTGATTGGACGAGTGCATGGGTAGTGCCTGAGTGATTGGATGAGTGCATGGGTACTGCCTATGTGACTGGATGGTGCAAGAGTAGCTCCTGGGTGACTGGATGTGTGCATGGGTAACACCTCACTGAATGGATGAGTATTAGGGTAGTGCCTGGATGATTGGATGAGTGCATGGATAGTGCCTGGGTGATTAGATGAGTGCATGAGGAGGGCGTAGGTGAGTGGATTAGTGCATGTACCTCAGTGAATGAATGAGTGCTAGGGTAGTGCTGTGGGGACGGGGTGAGTGCATGGGTAGTACCTGAATGATTGAATAAGTTCATGAGTAGTGCCTAAGTGAATGGATGAGTGCAAGGAAAGTGTCTGGGTGATTGGATGAGTGCATTGGTACTGCTTGAGTGATTGGTGGAGTGCATGGGTAGTGCCTGGTTTATTGCATTATTGCATTGGTAGTGCCTGAATGAATGGATGAGTGCATGGGTACTGCTTGGGGGATTGGATTAGTGCATGAGTAGTACCTGATTGCTTGTATGAGTGTGTGGGTCACACCTGAGTGAATGGATGAGTGCAAGGGTAGTGCCTGGGTGTTTGGATGAGTTCATGGATAGTGCCTGGGCAATTGGGAGAGTGTATGATAGTTCATGAGTGAATGGAGTCCATTAGTGCTTCTTGGGTGATTGGATTAGTGCATTTGTAGTGCCTGTTTGATTGTATGAGTGTGTGGGTAGCGATTGGGTAACTGGATGAGTGCAAGAGTAGGACGTGGATGATTGGATGAGTGCATGGATAGGGCTTGTGCCATTCAATGACTGCATGGGTAGTGCTTGACTTAATGGATGAGTACATGAGTACTGCCTGACTGAATGGATGAGTGCATGAGTGGTGCCTGATTGGATGAGTGCATTGATTGCACCTCATTGTGAATGGTTAAGTGCATGGGTAATACCTGTTTGGTTGCATGAGTGTATGGGTACTGCTTGGGTGATTGGATTAGTGCATGGGTAGCACCTGGTTGATTGTATGAGTGCATGGGTAGCACCCTGGTGACAGGATGAGTGCATGACTCACATCTGGATGATTTGATGAGTGCATAGGTAGCGCCTAATTGAATAGATGAGTCAAAGGATAGTGCCTGGGTAAATGGATGAGTGCATGTATAGTCAGTGGCTTATTGGGTAAATGCATGTATAGTGCCTGGGTAATTGGATGAGTGCATGGGTACTGCCTCAGTGAATGGATGATTTCATGCATAGTGGTTTTGTGAATGGATGATTGCAAAGTTAGTGCCTGGATGAATGAATATGTGCATAGTTAGTGCCTTTGTGAATGGATGAGTGCATGGGTAGTATGTGAGTGAATGGAAGAGTACAAGGGTAGTGCCTGGGTCATTGAATGAGTGCATGGGTATTTACAAGAGTTAATGGATGAGCCCATGTGTAGTGCCTGAGTAAATGGATGAGTGCAAGGGTAGGGCCTGGGTGAATGGATGTGTGCATGGGTAGTGCCTTGGTGAATGGATGAGTGTGTGGATAGTGCCTGAGTAAATGAATAAGTGCATGGGTACTGCCTGGATAACTGGATGAGTAAAACAGTAGTGCCTGAGTGATTGGATGAGTGCAAGTGTAGTGCTTGTGTTATTGAATGGGTGCATGAGTAGTGCCTAGGTCAATGGAAGAGTGCATGGGTAGTGCTTTAGTGAATGGACGAGTACATGCAGGCCTGGCTGACTGGATGTATACATGGGTAGTAGCTGTCTGAATGAATGAGTGCATGGATAGTGCATGAGTGAATGGATGAGTGTATGGCAGTGCCTGAGGGGGTAGATGAGTGCATGTGTACCACCTGGGTAACTGGATGAGTGCAAGAGTAGCCCCTGGGTGATTGGATTAGTGCATGGATACAGCTTCATTGAATGGATGAATGCAAGGGCATTGCCTGGATGATTGGATGACTGCATGGCTAGTGCAAGGGTGATTTGGTGAGTGCATGGAGAGTGCCGGAGTTATTGGATTAGTGCATGGGTGTTGCTTGGGTGACTGAATCTGTGCATGAGTAGTGCCTGGGTGAATGAATGAGTGCATGGGTAGTGTCTCAATGAATAAATGGGTGCAAGAGTTGTGCCTGGGTTATTGGAGGAGTGCACGGGTAGAGCCAGGGGATTGGATAAATTAATGGGTAGTGCTTGAGTAGTGCCTAAGTGAATGGATGAGTGCAAGAGTAGTGCCTGGGTGATTGGATGAGGGCATTGGTAGTGCCTAGTTGATTGCATGACTGCATGGGTGGTGCCTGAGTAAATGGAGGAGTGCATGGGTACTGTTTGGTTGATTGGATTGGTGAATAGGTAGTGCTTGGTAGATTTTATGAATGTGTCTGGGTGACTGGATGAGTAAAAGAGTAGCACCTGGGTGATTGGATGAGTGCATGTATAGTGAGTGACTGATTGGGTGAGTTCATGAATAGTGCCTGGGCAATTGGATGAGTGCATGGGTACTGCCTTGGTGATTGGATGAGTGCATGGGCAGTACATGAGTGAATAGATGAGGGCAAGGGTACTGCCTGAGTCATTAGATGAGCGCATGTGTAGTGCCTGAGTGTTTAGTTTAGTTTAGTTTAGTTGAGACATTTGTAGAGTGCATGGTTATACCACCGGTGTGTCCGCACGCTAAAACGGTCCCTCTGAAAGAATTCAGGAGGCAGTTACATATCACGCCCAGTAACTGTGGTTTAGTTTGTAGTTGTGAATAGCCATGTATTCAGTTGTTTGCGAAATCTAGTTTCGCATTGTTCCATTCTTAGATCCATTGGTAGAGTGTTCCACTCTTTTGCCACAAGATATCTGAAGTAGGGTGCACCCATCCTAATTTTAAAAATTCTTCGTACTGTCACCAATGCCCTAGACTGGGATCTTAACCCATTCCATGCGCACGATGGCCGGCAGCAGACATGCGCAACAGTGCTCATGTGCGCACAACGGCTCCCGGCCGTCATGACACATGGTCCCGGAAATCCCTCTGGTGCAGGCACCAGAGGGATTTCTATTTCTTCTCCTGTAGCCTCGGGAGCTGGGGAAGAGCTTCCCCAGCTCCTGAGGCCTCCCCCGTTTCAGTGAAATGACGATCAGCGCACACGTCGCGCTGACGTCATTTCACTGAAACAAGCCTTTAGGCTCATTTCAGTTTCACTTTGTACGTGCTCAACCCCCTGAGCACATGGAAAGACGGGAGAGGTATCATTGGAAAGGGGAGATTCACCCCTTTCCAATGGAACCCCTCCCCAATGGATCGCTGCTTGGGGATCGCCCCACGAAGGTGATCCCAAAGCAGGGGGACACCAGGGAGTGGGGAGCGGCCCCTTGGGCAAGGGCCTTCGCTCCCCCATAAAAAATTGGCATAATTTAGTCTTTCTGTCCCCCCGAGGGTGCAGATGGGGGCAGTAGCCCACAATCTTCCCCGCGGGGGTAGAAAGCCCACTAAACGCCAGGGAAATTTTTTGCACATTTGTTTTTAGGGTGGGGGCTGCCCAAAATGGGCAACCCAATGCCCCCACCACCATTACAGCCTTTCTGCCCCCCTGGGGGGCGGAAGCCCCCAACCTGCTCCCATGGGGGCAGAAAGTCCACTTGACGCCAGGGATTTTTTGTTACCATATGTAATTAGGGTGGGGGCTGCCAAAAATGGGCATGTCAATGCCCCCACCCCCACCACCATTACAGCCATGGGGGCAGTAGCCTCCAATTTGCCACCCCCGGGCAGCAAAAAGCCCAGTAGATGCCAGGGATTTTTCTATGGGCAATTTGAATTAGGGTGGGGGCTGCCCAAAATGGGCATGCCACTGCCCCCACCCCCTCACAAAAATGACAGTCTTTCTGCCCCCCTGGAGGCAGATGGGAGCTGTAGCCCCCAATCTGCCCCCCCAGGGGGGGGCAGAAAGCCCACTAGAAACCAGGGATTTTTCTTTAATTCGTGTAGGGGTAGGGGCTGCCCAAAATGGGCATGATAATACGCCCATCCCCAGAGAAGCTCCAGTCTTTCTGCCCCCCGGGAGGGCAGATAGGACAGTGGCCCCTGATCTGCCCCCTGGGGGGCAGAAAGCCCACTAGCACCAGCGATTATGCTGGCTTTCCTCATGTGTGGGGGCTGCCCAAAATGGGCATACCAATTCCCCCATCCCACCAAACAAATAACCACAGTCTTTCCGCCCCCCTTGGGGGCATATCAGGGTGAACCCCCCCTCCCTCAATTCCCCCTCAGGGCGGCAGAAAGCCCACTAGGCACAGACTTTTTTTTAGCAATGTGCCTACCTGTGGATTATGGGACCTAGCGCAGCTGGCACGTAGGGAAACCTAGCAAACCTGTTCATTTTTGAAAACTAGACACCAAGGGGATTCCAGGATGGTGTGAGTTGTCTGGCTCTCACCAGGTTGTGTTACCCAGAATCCCTTGCAAACCTCAAACTTTGTAAAAAAAACAAATTTTCCTCAAATTTCTGTTGTGGGAAAGTTCTGGAGTCTGCGTGGATCCACAAAATTCCATCTACACAGCATTCCCCCAGGTATCCCAATAAAAATGTTACCTCACTCGTGTGGGAGGCCCAAGGACCCTCGACAGGCAAGGGCCCAAAACATATTGAGGTGACATCAAAATTGCCCATCAAAGAATGACCTGGTTTTGCAAAGACGGTCACCTGGGTTTTTGGCCCTGTGCTGGGCGGCCAGTTAGGGAAACCTACCAAACCCACACATTTCTGAAAACTAGACACCCTGGGAATAATAGGGAGGTATGGCTTGCATGGATCTCCCAACTTTTTCTTACCCAGAATCGCCTGCAAACCTCAAATTTAGCTGAAATAATACTTTTTCCACACATTTTTGTGTGGGGAAGTTGTGGCATCACTGGGCTGAAACAAATTTCCTACCACCCAGCGTTTCTCCAGGTCTCCCGATAAATATGGTGATGCCACAACTTTCCCACACAAAAATGTGCGCAAAAAGTGCTTTTTTCAGCTAAATGTGAGGTTTGCAGGGGATTCTGGGTAAGAAAACATTGGGGGATCCACTCAAGACAGACCTCTCTGGAATCCCCAGGGTGTCTAGTTTTCAGAAATGTCTGGGTTTGGTGGGGTTCCCTACCTGTCCACCGAGCATAGGGCCAAAAACCCTGGTGACCCCCCTTCCGAAACCAGGCCGTTTTGTGATAGGCAATTTTGATGGCGCCTCAATACGTTTTGGTCCCTTGCCCGTCGTGGATACTTGGGCCTCCCACACGAGTGAGGCACCATTTTTATCAGGATACCTGGGGGAATGCAGTGTAGAAGGAAATTTGTGGATCCACGCAGATTTCAGAACTTTCCCCAAAAGAAATTTGAGGAAAATTTGTTTTTTCACCAAGTTTGAGGTTTGAAAGAGTTTCTGGGTAAGAAAAAGTTGGTGGATCCACGCAAGCCATACCTCCCTATAATTCCTCAGGTGTCTAGTTTTCAGAAATGTGTGGGTTTGGTAGGTTTCCATAGCTGGCTGCCGAGCACGGGGCCAAAAACCCAGGTGACCCCCCTTGCAAAACAAGGTCATTTTGTGATAGGCAAAGTTTATGTCGCCTCAATACGTTTTGGGCCCTTGCCTGTCGTGGGTACTTGGGCCTCCCATATGGGTGAGGCACCATTTTTCTTGGAAGACCTGGGGAAACGCTGGGTGGTAGGAAATTTGTGTCAGCCCAGTAATGCCACAACTTTCCCACACAAAAATGTGTGGAAAAAGTGATTTATTCAGCTAAATTTGAGGTTTGCAGAGGATTCTGGGTAAGAAAAAGTTGGGGGATCCATGCAAACCATACCTCCCTATAATGCCCCGGGTGTCTAGTCTTCAGAAATGTGTGGGTTTTGTAGGTTTACCTAGCTGGCCGCCGAGCACGGGGGGATCAAAAACCCAGGTGACGCCCCCTTGCAAAACCAGGTTGTTTTGTGATACGCAATTTTGATGTCGCCTCAATACATTTTGGGCCCTTGTCTGTCGCAGGTACTTGGGCCTCCCACACGAGTGAGGCACCATTTTTATTGGGAGACTTGGGGAACGCTGGGTGGTATGAAATTTGTGTCACCCCGGTGATGCCACAACTTTTCCACACGAAAATGTGTGGAAAAAGTGATTATTGTCAGCTAAAATTGAGGTTTGCAGGGGATTTTGGGTAAGAAAACATTGGGGTATCCATGCAAGCCATACTTCCCTGGAATCCCCCGGGTGTCTAGTTTTTACAAATGTATAGGTTTGCTAGGTTTCCCAAGGTGCCGGCAGAACTAGGCTTAAAAAATCTACAGCTAGGCACTTTGCAAAAAAAGAGTCAGTTTTCACTGTGAAAATGTGGTGTGTCCACGTTGCGTTTTGGGCCGTTTCCTGTTGCGGGCACTAGGCCTACCCAACAAGTGAGGTAACGTTTTTCTCGGGAGATGTTGGGGAACGCGGTGTGGGTGGAATTTTATGGATCCACGCAGATTCCAGAACTTTCCACCAATGAAATGTGAGGAAAATGTGTTTTTTTGGACAAATTTTGAGGTGTGCAAGGGATTCTGGGTAACAGACCCACCTGGTGAGAGCCACACAAGTCACCCTATCCTGGATTCCCCTGGGTGTCTAGTTTTAAAAAATGTTTAGGTTTGCTAGGTTTCCCTAGGTGCCGGCAGAGCTAGGGTTCAAAATCTACAGCTGGGCACTTTGCAAAAAAAGGGTCCGTTTTCACTATAAAAATGAAGTTTTTCCACATTGCGTTTTGGACCATTTCCTGTCACAGGCACTAGGCCTACCCACAGAAGTGAGGTATAATTTTTATCGGGAGACTAAGGGTAACACAGAATTGTAGAGCAACTCTTATTACCTATTGACTTTAGATGCATTTCTGCCTTCCAAATGAAAGACAATTTGTAAAAAAGAAGTCATTTTGAAAAATGACCTGTAAGTCTCTAGTATGGGTACTCACAATTTTGGAAATGTGCCAATATCTACTGTTTCTAAACTCTATATTTTGTTCCAATTTCAGAAATATATAGGTGTCTTTCATAATGATTTTTCCATGTATATATTTTCCGAAATAATTGCTATATACCCGGAACAGAATGAAAAAACATTGCAAGACGCTGCTCAGTTATTGGCTCTGGGTTCGTTGGGTTCTTGGTGAACCTACAAATCCTTTATATCCCCCCAACCATAAAGGTCTAGCGGATGTAACGGTATATTGCTTTCAAACAGCTGTCACAATTAGAAGTTACAGGTGAAAACGTTGGCAAAAACTGCGGGTTTTTTCAACTAATTTTCAATTTTTCCTATATTTAACTGTTTGCAGGGAAAAAAACAGATGCTTTCATCTGTAGCCCTTTTTTCCCATTTCTCCCCCCAAAAACTAATTTTAGCTGTATTTTGGCTAATTTCTGGGTCCCCTCCAGAGGAATCCACAAACCCTGGGTACCTTTAGAATCCCCATATGTTGGAAACAGAGGACACAAATTTGGCGTGGATACCTTATGTGGTCAAAAAGTTACAGGAGCCTAAGCGCGAACTACCCCAAATAGCCAAAAAAAGGCTTAGCACAGAGAGGGAAAAGGCCTAGCAGCGAAGGGGTTATATTCCAGCCTGGTGTGTACTGTGTTAGCAGTGGTTGCAGGTACCATGGGCCTTTCCTTTATAGGATGCGGTGACAGTGGCACATTGCCTTGAAAACAATTCTTTTCTCCACTAGCAGCCAATGTAGTTCGGCCAGAGCTTTCTTAGCAGAGTCTCTCCAAGGAAGGCATAGTACCAGGCGGGCGGCCACATTTTGTACTGTTTGCAATTTAGACAGCCCTTTTTTTGAAGCCCCTAGGTATAGTACATCGCCGTAATCCATTCGAGAGGTTACCACGGTGTGGACAATGGTTTTCCTCACATTAGGTGGCAGGAGGTCAAGGATCTTTCTTAGGATTTTCATGATCCCGTAGCATTTGCCTGCTACTTTACGAATTTGGCTGTTGAATGTAAATTCGGTGTCAAACCAAACTCCAAGGTTTTTTACTTCCGAATTTGGGTTGGGTACTTGGCCCAGTGTCCCAGGCCACCAGGCTGATGACCAAAAAGTGGGGGCTTTACCCACGATCATTACCTCCGTTTTCTTCCCATTGAGCTTTAGGCAATGATTTGACATCCATGCGGTTACTTCTTCTAGACACTTAGAGAAGCAAATTGCTGCCTGTTCCCTGTCTTGAGACAGCATCACAATTAGCTGTGAGTCATCGACATATGACACATGAGTGGATGGATCGGTGCAAAGGTAGGGCCTGGGTGATTGGATGTGTGCATTGGTAGTGCCTGGTTGAATGAATGAGTGAATGGGGAGTGCCTAAGTAAATGGATGAGTGCATGGGTAGTGAATGAGTAAATGGATGAGTGCAAGGGTAGTGTCTGGTTGATTGTATGAGTGGATGGATAGTTCTTGGGTGATTAGATCAGTGTATGGGTAGTACCTGAGTGATTGCATGAGTGAATGGGTGCTGCCTGGGTGACTGGATATGTGCGAGAGTAGCACCTGGGTGATTGGATGAGTGCATAAGTACCAATTCATTGAATGGATGAGTGCATAGGCAGTGACTAGGTGATTGGATGAGTGCATGGATAGTACCAGAGTAATTGGGTGAGTGCCTATTATATTACCTGGGTGATTGCATGAGTGCATGGGTATTGCCAGAGTGATGAGATAAATGCATGTGTAGTGCCTGGATGAGGGTATGAATAGGCCTGGGCCAAATTTCCGTTTCGTTCGCGGAAATTGCGATAGTTTGGCATTTTCGCGTTCCGCGGAGAGCGCAAAAATGTCAACATTTTCGCATTCCGCAGCTTTGCGATAATTTGTTTCTTGCTCGTGCTGTAAAATAATACATTCTTGCGCGCGCCCGATCGCCTTACCTGAATCCCCGCGTTCGCCACCAAGTTGTCCCGATCCGGTCGCGTTCTCCATGAGATGTTGTGTTGTTTTTAGCCATTTGCGCTGTCTCGCGACAGTTCGTGTCCGCAGTGACGTCATGCGTCGCACGATCACGTCTTTCTTCTCGCGATCATGCACCGCGAGACAACTGAAATCAAGATGGCCGCGCCCGCGAGCTACCGCAGGGGTAAGTTGGCGAACCGCAAACATGCAGAATATATCGCGAACGGGCGGGAAAAAAACTTCTGCATCTTCGCGATATTTCCGCGTGTTTGCGGAGATTTGTGACATTTTCGCGATAATTTGCGAAAGTGAATTTCGCAAATTCCGCCCACCCCTAGGTATGAATGCCTTGGTACTGCCTCGGTGAATGGATGAGTGCATGCATGGTGGCTGAGTGAATGGATGAGTACAAAGGTAGTGCCTGGGTGATTGGATATGTGCATGGTTTGTGCCTTGGTGAATGGATACGTGCATGGGTAGTGCATCAGTGAATGGATGAGTGAAAGGGTACTGCCTGGGTCATTGAATGAGTGCATGCGTAGTTTTCTGAATTAATGGATGAGCATATGCGTAGTGCCTGAGTGAATGGATGGGTGAAAGGGTAGGACCTGGGTGATTGGGTGAATGCATGGATAGTTCCTGATTGATTGGATGAGTACATGGGGACTGCCTGGGTGACAGGATGAGTGCAAGAGTAGCACCTGGATGATTGGAATTGTGCCTGGATAGCACCTCATTGAATGGATGAGTGCATTGGCAATGCCTGTTGTTTGAGTGTGTGGGTAGTGCCTGCCTGACTGGGCAAGTGCAAAGATAGTGCCTGAGTGATTGAATGAGTGCATGTATAGTGAATGGCTGATTGGGTGAGTGCATGTATCGTGCCCGGGTAATAGGATGAGTACATGGGTACTACCTCAGTGTATAGATGAGTGCATGGGTAGTGGCTAGTTGAATGGATTAGTGCAAAGGTAGTGCCTGGGTGATTGGATATGTTCATGGTTAGTGCCTGAGTGAATGGATGAGTGCATGGGTAGTGCATGAGTGAATGGATGAGTGCAGGGATAGTGCCTGGGCCATTGAATGAGTGCATGTGTAGTTCCTTAGTGAATGGATGAGGGCATGCATAGTGCCTGAATGAATGGGTGAGTGCAAGGGTAGGGCCTGGGTGACTGAATGTGTACATGGGTAGTGCCTGGGTGAATGGATGAGTGAATGGGTAGTGCCTGAGTGAATGGATGAGTGCATGGGTAGTGCCTGCAAAAATGGATGATTGCAAGGGTAGTGTCTGGGTGCTTTCATGTGTGTATGGATAGTGCCTGGTTCATTGGATGAGTGCATGGGTAGTGCCTGAGTGACTGAATGAGTGCATGGGGACTGCCTATGTGACTGGATGAGTGCAAGAGTAGCACCTGGGTGACTGAATGAGTACATGGGTAACACCTCATTGAATGGATGATTGCAAGGGTAGTGCATGGATGATTGGATGAGTGCATGGACAGTGCCTAGGTAATTGGATGAGTGCATGGGTATTGTCTGGGTTATTGGATGAGTGCATGAGTAGTGCCTAGGTGAGTGGATGAGTGCATGGGTAGTACCACAGTGAATGAATGAGTGCATGGATAGTGCATGCGTGATTGGATGAGTGCAAGGGTAGTGTTGTGGGGATTGGATGAGTGCAAGATGATTGGATGAGTGCATGGACAGTGCCTAGGTAATTGGATGAGTGCATGGGTATTGTCTGGGTGATTGGATGAGTGCATGAGTAGTGCCTAGGTGAGTGGATGAGTGCATGGGTAGTACCACAGTGAATGAATGAGTGCATGGGTAGTGCCTGAGTGATTGGATGATTTCATGAGTAGTGCCTAAGTATATGGATGAGTTTTAGGGTAGCCCCTGGGTGATTGGATGAGTGCACAGTCACTATTTGGGTGATTGGTTGAGTACATGGACAGTGCCTGGTTGATTGCATGACTGCATTGGTAGTGTCTGGGTGACTGGATGAGTGCAAGAGTAGGACATGAGTGATTGGATGATTGCATGGATATAGCCTCATTTAATGGATGAATGCAAGGGCAGTGCCAGGGTGATTGGATGAGTGCATGTACAGTGCATGAGTGATTGGGTGAGTGCATGCAGAGTGCCTGGGTGAATGGATGAGTGCATGGGTACTGCTTGGGTGACTGGATGAGAGGATGATTAGTGCCTGGGTAAGTGCATGGGTAGTGCCTCAGTGAATGAGTGAGTTGAAGGGTAGTGCCTGGATGATTGGATGAGTGCATGGGTAGTTTCAGGGAGATTTGATGAGTGCATGGGTAGTGGCTGAGTGATTTAATGAGTGCATGGGTAATACCTAAGTGAATGGATGAGTTCAAGGGTAGTGGCTGTGAGATTGGAGGTCAGGATGGATACTGCCTGGGTGATTGGATGATTGGATGGTTATTTCCTGGGTGATTGGATGCATAAATGCATAGCACCTCATTGAATGGATGAGTGCATGGGTACTGAATTAATGAGTGCAAAGGTAGTGACTGGTTGTCTAGAGGTGTGCATGGGTAGTACCTGGTTGAATGGATGACTGCGTGGGTGGTACCTGAGGGAATGGATGAGTGCAAGTGTAGTGCCTGAGTGACATGTGAATGCATGGTTAGTGCCTGTGTGATTGGATGAGTGTATAGGTTGTACCTGATTGCTTGGCTGAGTGCATGGAGACTGCCTAGGTGACTGGATAAGTGCAGGAGTAGTGCCTATGTGATTGTATGAGTGGATGGATAGCACCTCATTGAATGGATGAGTGCATGAGTAGTGCCTAGTTGATTGCATGACTGAATGGGTAGTGCCTGAGTGAATGGATGAGTGCATGGGTAGTGACTGGGTGAATGGGTGAGTACATTGGTAGTGCCTGGGTGATTGGATATGTGCATTTTTAATGCCTGAGTGAATAGATGAGTGCATGGGTAGTGTGTGAGTTAATGGATGAGTGCAGGGATAGTTTCTGGGTCATTGAATGAATGCATGGGTAGCTCCTTAGAGAATGGTTGAGCACATGCATAGTGCCTGATTCAATGATTGAGCACAAGGATAGGGCCTGGGTTATTGAATGGGTGCATGAGTTGTGCCTGGGTCAGTAAATGAAAACATGGATAGTGCCTGAGTGTATGGATGAGTGCATGGTTAGTGCCTGAGTACATTGATGAGTACACGGGTAGTGTCCAGGTGACTGCATTAGTGCATGGGTAGTGCCTGTGTAAATGGATGAGTGCATGGGTAGTGCATGAGTGAATGATTGAGTGCATGTGTAGTGCCTGAGTAAATGGATGAGTCAAGTGTAGTGCATGGGTGATTGTATGAGTGCATGTATAGTGCCTGGGTGATTGAATGAGTATATGGGCAGTGCCTGAGTGATTGGATGAGTGCATGGGTACTGCTTTGGTCACTGGATGAGTGCAAGAGTAGCACCTGAGTGATTGGATGATTGCATAGATACAGCCTCATTGAATGGATGAATGCAAGGGTAGTGCCAGGATGATTGGATGAGTGCATTTATAGTGCATAAGTGATTTGATGAGTGCATAGGTACTGCCTGGGTGACTGGATGTGTACATGAGTAGTGCCTGGGTGAGTGGATGAGTGCATGGGTAGTGCCTCAGTGAATGAATGAGTTGAAAGGTAGTGCCTGGGTGATTGGATGAGTGCACGGGTAGTGTTGTGGGGGATGGGTGAGTGCAAGGGTAGTGCCTGGGAGATTGGATGAGTGGATGGGTACTGCCTGGGTGGTTGGATGAGTGTATGGGTAGTGCCTGAGTGATTAGATGAGTGCATGGGTACTGCTTTGGTGACTGGATGAGTGCAAGAGTAGCACCGGAGTGATTGGATGATTGCATAGATACAGCCTCATTGAATGGATGAATGCAAGGGTAGTGCCAGGATGATTGGATGAGTGCATGTATAGTGCATAGGTGATTGGATGAGTGCATAGGTACTGCCTGGGTGACTGGGTGTATACATGAGTAGTTCCTGGGTGAGTGTATGAGTGCATGGGTAGTGCCTCAGTGAATGAATGAGTCAAATGGTAGTGCCTGGGTGATTGGATGAGTGCACGGGTAGTGTTGTGGGAAATGGGTGAGTGCAAGGGTAGTGCCTGGGAGATTGTATGAGTGGATGGGTACTGCCTGGGTGATTGGATGAGTGGATGGGTGCTGCCTGGGTGATTGGATGAGTGCATGGGTAGTGCCTCCGTGAATGAATGTGTTGAAGGGTATTGCCTGGGTGATTTGATGAGTGTATGGATAGTGCCAGGGGGATTGGGTGAGGGCATGGGTAGTGCCAGGGGGATTGGATGAGTGCATGGGTAGGGCCTGAGTGATTGGATGAGTGCATGAGAAATGCCTATGTGAATGGATGATTGCAATGGTGGTGCATGGGAGATTGAATGAGTGGATGGGTACTGCCTGGGTGATTGGATGAGTGCATGAGTAGTGCCTTGTTGATTACATAACTGTGTGGGTAGTGCCTGAGTGAATGGATGAGTACGTGGGTAGTGCATCAGTGAATGGATGAGGGCATGCATAGTGCCTGAGTAAATGTATGAGTGCAATTGTAGGGCCTGGGTGACTGGATGTGTGCTTGGGTAGTGGCTAGATGAATAGGTGAGTGCATGGGTAGTGCCTGAGTGAATGGATGACTGCATGTGTAGTGCCTGAGTAAATGGATGATTGCATAGGTAGTGTCTGTGTGATTTTATGAGTGTATTGATAGTGCCTGGTTGATTGGATGAGTGCATGGGTAGTGCCTGAGTAATTGGACAATTAAATGGGTACTGGCTATGTGACTGGATGGTGCAAGAGTAGCACCTGGGTGATTGGATGAGTGCATGGGTAACACCTCATTGAATGGATGAGTAGAAGGGTAGTGCCTGGATGATAGCATAGCATGAGTGCATGGATAGTGCCTTTGTGATTAGATGAGTGCATGGGTATTGCCTGGGTGATTGGATGAGTTCATGAGTAGGGCCTGGGTGAGTGGATGAATGAATTGATAGTACCTCAGTGAATGAATGAATACAAGGGTAGAGCCTGGGTGATTGGATGAGTGCAAGGGTAGTGCTGTGGGGATTGGGTGAGTGCATGGGTAGTACCTGAGTGATTGGATAAGTTCATGAGTAGTGTCGAAGTGAATGGATGAGTACAATGGTAGTGCCTGGGTGATTGGATGAGTGCATGGGTACTGTTTGGGGGATTGGATTAGTGCATGAGTAGTGCCTGATTGAGTGTATGAGAGTGTGGGTCACACCTGAATGAATACATGATTGCAAAGGTAGTGCCCGGGTGTTTGGATGAGTTCATGGATAGTGCCTAGGCAATTGGGAGAGTGTATGGATAGGACATGAGTGAATGGATGAGTTCATTAGTTCTTATTGGGTGATTGGATTAGTGAATGTGTAGTGCCTGGTTGATTGTATGAGTGTGTGGGTAGCGCTTGGGTAACTGGAGGAGTGCAAGAGTAGCACGTGGGTGATTGGATGAGTGCAAGGGTAATGCTTTGGTCATTGGATGAGTGCATGGGTAGTGGCTGAGTAAATGGATGAGCGCATGCATTGTGCCTGAGTGAATGGACGAGTACAAGGGTAGTATCTGGGTGATTGGATGTATGCATGGATAGTACCTGGGTGAATGGTTTAGTGCACAGATAGTACCTGAGAGAAAGGATGAGTGCATGGGTAGTGCCTGAGTGATTGAATGAGTGCAAGGGTAGTGGCTGGGTGATTGTGTGAGTGCATGGATAGTGCCTGGGTGATTGGATGAGTGTTTGGGTAGTGCCTGAGTGATTACATGTGTGCATGGGTACTGCCTGGGTGGCAGGAAATGTGTCAGAGTAGTGCCTGGGTGATTGGATTAGTGAATGGGTAGTGCCTGGGACACTGAATGGGAACATGAGTAGTGCCTTGGTCATTGGATGAGTTCATGGGTAGTGCCTGAGTGAATGGATGAGCACATGTGCAGTGCCTGAGTGAATGGATGAGTCCAAGGTTAGTGCCTTGCTGATTGGATGTGTGCATAGGTAGTGCCTAAGTGAATTGGTGACTGCAAGAGTAGTGTATGAGTGAATGAATGAATGAAAGGGTAACACCTGAGTGATTGGATGAGTGAAAGGTAATGCCTGGGTCATTGGATGAGTGCAACAGTAGTGCCTGGATGATTGGGTGAGCTCATAGATAGGGCCTTGGTGGTTGCATGGGTAGCTCCCGATTGAATTGATGAGCACATGTGCAGTGCCTGAGTGAATGGATGAGTGCAAGGATAGTGCCTAGCTGATTAGATGTGTGCATGGGTAGTGCCTGAGTGAATGGATGACTGCAAGAGTTGTGTCTGAGTGAATGAATGAGTGGAAGGGTAATGCCTGAGTGATTTGATGAGTGAAAGGTAATGCCTGGGTTATTGGATGAGTGCAACAGTAGTGCCTCGCTGATTGGGTGAGTGCATAGATAGTTCCTGGGTGGTTGGGTGAATGCATGAATAGTGCCTGGGGGTTTGGGTGAGTACATGGATAGTACCTGGGTGATTGGATGAGTTCATAGGTAGTGCCTGGGTGATTGGATGAGTGCATTGTGAGTGCCTCGGTGAATGGATAAGTGCAAGGTTAGTGCCTGAGTGATTGGATGAGTGCATACAAAGTGCCTGAATGACTGAATGAGAGCAAGAGTAGTGCAACAGTGACTGCATGAGTGCAAATGTAGTGCCTAGGTGATTGAATTAGTGCATACATAGTGTCTAGGTGATTGCATAGTGCATGGGATGTGCTTCACAGAATGGATGAGTGCAAGGGTAGTGACTGAGTGATTGGATGTATGTAAGGGTAGTGCCCGGTCAATTGCATGAGGGCATGGGTTGTGCCTGGGTGATTGCATGAGTGCATGTGTTGTGCCTGGGTGATTGGATGAGTGCATGCCTAGTGCCTGAGTAAATGGATCACTGCATGAGTAGTGCTGAATGAATGGATGACTCTAGCAGTATGCCTGAGTGAATAGATTAGTGCATAACTTGTGCCTGGATGATTGAATAAGAGCATGGGTAGTATATCAGTACATGCATGAGTGCAAGGGAACTGCCTGGGTGATTAGATGACTGCAAGTGTAGTTCCTGGGTATATGGATAACTGCAAGTGGAGTGCCTGGATAAAAGAAAGAGTGCAAGCGTAGTGACTAGGTGATTTTCATAACTGCATTAGTAGTCACTAAATGAAGGCATGATTCCATGGGTAGTGGCTGGAAGATTTGATTAATTCAAGTGAGTTACCTGAGTGACTGGATGTCTTCTTAGGTAGTGGCTGGGTGATTGAACGAGTGCAACTGTTGTGCCTGGGAGATGAGATGAGGACATGAGCAGTAACTAATTTGACACACTTAATATATCTCGATCTCCAACCACTGTGCAAAAATAGATACAGACAAAAATTTATTATAATTTCATTTTGATCATTAGGCAACCAAACAACATACTTTATTTTTTAAATAAAACTTGAATTCAACATAGACCAATGTTTTACTTTTGTTTTCTGTTTTTAGCTTTCATACTTGTTCACTTTCAACAGTGCTTTGTAGGATGCATCATCATTAAACAGCGGGAAAAAACAATCAATGGATTCTAAAAAAAACCCACCAAGGAGCATATTTACAACATAGTGGCGAAGCGTGTCATTAAGCCAAGAAGGCTAATGACACACTCGGCCACTTTAGAAACATAGGGCTGCACCATATTCACAAGAATATGGTGCAGCCCTGCGCTGGTGCTAAATTTAGCTGCCTAGCACCAATGCAGGCACACTTGCACCATAGTGCAATGGTGTCTGCATTGAGGGGAAGATTGTTTATGTGCAGGAAAACATTACTTGGAAGCACATTTTTGATGAGACAGTTTTATAATACTGTCTTTCCCTCTTTTGTGAGGACTCCCACCCTTATATCCTTTAGTATATTTGCATAAGGCATATCTGATACTTGGCACATATTTTGGATTAACTCTTTGTATTGAAGGTTTTTTAACATTTTTACATTTCCAATACTTGTTTGTGAATTCATTGTTTTATTATGTAGTAGTTTCTTGAATTCAGGTTGTCATTTTACGGGAGTTAGTTGAAGCAGGTCTTCAATGACTAATAATTCTTTTCCTCCAAAAAAGTACATTGTAATCAGTTTTCCATATTTGCTGCATTCTTAAATGTTATAAAGATAGCATTAGGCTAGACACCAGGCTGACTTCATCAATAATTAGTAGTTATACTTTGGTTAATAGTCTTGCCAATTCGTGACAATCATCACCAGTTAATTTGTTATATTGTAAGCTGTTGTCATGTTCAACAGGCAGCATTAATAATCGATAAAGGGTAACTCCTTTAAAATTATGAGCTTCTAAGCCTGCTGGTGCAGTGGCTACACAAGACAAATTGGAATCTGTTGTCGTCTGTAGGTAACTTGTCAGTACTTTAATCAAGAAGCTTTTTCTAGTTCCAGCTTGACCACTTATGTACAATGGAACTGGTTTGTATGTACAACATGAACACTTTTTTTTCTCATGGAGAAATCCAAGTTCTACTTTACCTTTTACCTCTACAAAAATGTCTTTCTGATCTGCATTCAGTTGCTGTATTAGTAGTTCTAGATCCATAGTTTCCTGTCTTACATGCTACGTTGCATTCTCCACTTCATTCTTAGCTATTGCAGCTTTGTTTTCAATGATTGACTGACTTCGAGGTGCTAAACTTTGGCTGCTATGAGAACTCTCTCCTGCCATCTCCACAGCAATTGTTTCGTATTGTTCAATCTCTTCTCTCAACATTTGAAGATACACTGAAAACACACCGCTCTCTATGCTGTCTTTCACAGCATTTAATGAGTCTTGATAAAAGTCAAATTCTCCAAATAGCTCACTTTCTGTAGCTTTTGATGGTTAATTACATTTCCTTTGTTATGTCTCACCAAATATCCTTCACATCTAGCCACAGAAAATTTACTTTCATCTATCTTTTTGCTGACATTACTTCTGAAAGTATAACGTTGAAGAGGACTTTTTCTTGGATAGTACGTATCTAGCATGTTACTCTTCTGAATATCTGTACTGTGTGGCTCGAATTCTGCAAGAAATTGAATTTCAGGAAAGGACTTCAGTACTCTGTTATGAGTATTAGCAAGCCCTAAACTCACCCATAGAACTCCACTGTAATTAGAAAACAAACTAGCTGAGGTTAACCGGTCTACAAATTCATAGTAGCCTATCTGTTTGTGAAAAAGAATTTTCAAATTAAAACTGTACAATTTCTTCGTAAGACTCTTTTCTACTCAAATCTCCTCCCACATCTCCTTCATCTCAGTTTTCGCTGATGTTGTTATGTAAGATGTAACGTATCGAGCAACAGCAATTGTGTTGACTGCAACAAACTGTACATCCATGTTTGCATTTCACATCATTAGAATGTCAGGGTTGTATTCATTAATGTAGTTGGAGGCCTCTGTCCTTCTTAGGTGTATGTATTTTTTGGTGATTTCCTTGTAAGTGTATGTCTGACTGCAGACAAAAAGCTGTTGACTCTTCCTTTTTTTTCTGGTCCTCATATGCGACAATCCAAAAAAGGTGTTTGTTATGGTGCGTTCAGGGTTTGGAAACACAGCATGCACTAACATCCTGCCAGATGTTCCCTATTCCTGATACACCTACCTTCAACCTTTATTTTGAGGTGGTGAGGCTACCCACACATACCTCCCCTTGGATTAGAATGTCTTAATTCTTGTACTCTTTGAACCCCTATTGCCTGATTGAGTTTTGATCACAAAGAACAATGGGTTCCCATATTCTAACTCTCTTCTCCGAGGCTTTTATACAATCTAACCTGCCAAATTGATTGGCTCCCATTACCCATGCTGCGCAAGAGGGTGGGCTACTAGAGGTCCAATTGATACATATTTCCCTTCGAGCAATGATGATCAAGATTAATAACAGCTGCTCAAGCAGTTTCCTGTTGTTCCCAATACAACCAAGATTATCTAAGATCCCAAAAATAATCAGAGGTAAGCTTACCTCTATGTTCTTTTTCCGGATATCCGTTAATATCTTACCTGCATCTAGCCAATAAGCATACACTCCAGTACATTGCCATAACATATGCACGTCATCTGTTTTTGTTTTGGCAGTCCGCATTTCGAGCAGCACCTTGTTTCCCCTCCTGTTCTGGACAGCTTGTTTGGGGACCAGTATACCCTATGTAATGTAAATAAATTATTCTTCCTTAATGGAGCGTATATTGACAAATGACCAAAGTGCATTCATAGATACTTGCCAAAGAGTTGTTAAGTCAGCGTCTGGTAGGGCCTCTTTCCATTTTTCTTCATATGCGTATTATGGGAATCTTCCTCCTGGACTAACATCCAATACCATTTAGCAGTCTCTTTTTTCTGTGCGGGGTTACCATATAATGTTGTTTCCCACTTATTCGAGGATTCTTCAGATGAAAGGCTTTGGGCCAAGCTTGTTAATTGCACATATTTAAATCTAGACAGCTGGTTGTTAGTTTTCTCTGATAGATAGTCCCATGCAATTTGATTCTGCTCATCCATTAATTGGCCCCATTTTTCAATTTTGTCATCCGTAAGTGGTGTAGATAATGAGTCTTGTAGACATGGAGGAGTCCAAAGGTGATTTTCAAATTGGGGCTAGCTGACTATAGTAGGGTAAATTCAATATTCTCCTGACCTGCATCCAAAGCCTACATGCCACACTCAGGACCTATAAACTGATTTTTTAAAAAAGATTTGGATTCCCATGCTTGAACAAAAAGTAGCTGCCTTGTTTTGCAAGATCGTTAACTAGTGCTCCATAACATGGTCGAACTGACTGGGTGGGCGTGTTTAGTTAGTAGTGTTCTAAGATTTTATTACTGAAAAGCCCAACAATATAGCTGGAAGTCTGCTAAGGCAAGCCCACCTTCTATGTTTTTTTTGCAGGGCTTTTTCAAGGCAATTCTTGAATTCTTATTGACCCAGATAAAACTTGCCAGATCACCTTGTAGTTTCTTAAACCACTTTGACTCAAAATGTAGTGGTAAAGTATTGAATATAAAGGTGAACTTTGGCAGAATCATCATTTTTATTAGGTTAACCCTGCCAGTGATTGATAAAGGTATGGTAGACCACTTTTGCAAAAGTCTCTTGGTTTCTTTCATGAGTTTCAGAAAATGTATCTGGGCCATGTCTTCCAAAGTTTTAACTACCTGAACTCCCAGATATCTTATCTGTTTCTTCACGTTTTTTCCCAGGGTGGCACCAAGTTGTATATTCCAAGCCAAAATTTCAGTTTTTTCTTCATTTATCTGGTATCCAGCTACCTTACCAAAGTCTTTTAATATATATATTATAATTGGAAATTATTCTATAGGGTTTTGTGTATATCTTATTAAGTCATCGGTATAGAGAGCCTCTTTCTTAGCTCAACCTTGATGTTGAAAAGGCTGAATCCGCTGTTCTTTCCTAATCCTCCTTGCTAAGGACTCAATATACAGATTACACAATAGAGGGGATAAGGGACAGCCTTGCCGTGTGCCTCTACCTATTCTTAATTGATGAGTAAGTGAACAATTGATTAGGATCCTTGTGGAGGGGCATGTGTAGATATTTTTTATTGTACTCTCAAAATATTTCCCTAATCCATTATGGGACAAAACAGTATAGAGGAAAGGCCAGCTAACCCTATCAAATGCCTTGGTGGCATCAACAATCCGAACAGTTAGTGGAAGATTTCTGTCTGTGGCCAAGTCTATGGTGCAAACCAAGTCATGAGTAAGGTCATTTAGCTGTCTGCCTTTCATAAACTCTTTTTGAGAAGTCCCAATTAAATCTCCCAATACTTTGTCCAGCCTTTTTGCCAATATACTCGTGAATATCTTATAATCACTATTAAGTAAGGATATTGGCCGATAAGACTCACATGTTTTGGGATTTGTACTGGGTTGCAATATAAGGGTTATTGTGGCAACATTCCATGAGTCAGAGACAGCTTTGTCATATACTGAGTTGAATAATGAGGTTAAAGAGGAAGTTATTTTATCTGCCAGAATCTTATAGACTTTGCTAGGAATTCCATCAGGTCCGAAGGCTTTCCCACGTTTACATTTTTTCATTGCTAAGGATACCGCTTCGGATGCAATTGGTTTATTAAGTAAGGATTCCTTGTCCGGTGAGAGTCTTGGTAAAGAGTGATCCAAGAGCCAGGTAGATAACTGTTCAACTGACAAAGATATCTCTTCCTTGTATAAATTATGGAAGAAGTCAGTGAAAGCAGTCCCAATATCTTTGTCATCGTAGCAACTTTCACCTGATCCCTCCAAGACTACCTCTTTTATTGAATTCCTTACCAAGTCTCCCCTGGTATTTCATGTCAATAACCTCCCACATCCCTCACCATTCTTGTAGTGTGCAAACTTACTAGCAAACCATTTTTTCTTTACTATGCCTTCCAAATGTTCCACTAGCTCTTTCTTCCCCTCATCAATTTTTGCTTGTATCTTATTAACTGCTGCTGAGTCACCTGTGAGATCTTTTTGCCCGGAGATTATTTTCTTCTCTATTTTTTTAATCATTTTCTTTTTTCCTGTGTGCGGCATAGCTAATTATTCTTCCCCTAATGTATGCTTTGTATGCATCCCACATAACCTGTAAGGAGGAAGAGCCGGCACTCAGTTCAAAATAACCTTGTGTGTCTTGTTTCAGATTTTTTTGCATCTCCAGTTCTCCTAGGATATATCTGTCCATTTTCCATCTAAATTCAGGCACCTCTTGTTCTATGAGTAGCTCATGGCTAACCGCTGAGGAGTCAGATAGATGGGAAGGATGGTGATAAACTGCCTTAACCTTATTACTTAGTCTTGAGTCAATGAGATAATAATCTATTCTAGATGCATGACCATATTTTTTATTTTGATGTGTGAATTCTTTCTTTCTGCCGGCTTTCTGCCCCCCGGGATCTATTAATCCCAAGTTCTTCATGATGTTCTTTATAAAAGCTCACATTTTCGGGGTGTTGTCTGTGGGCCTAGAGGTGGATTTATCTAAATTGAGATCCAACAGAGTATTACACATCCCTGCCATTATAATAGGGTATCATCATTCAATATTTGTTGAAGCAGACCATGTAGTAGTGACGGGTCATCTATATTTGGGCCATAGTAACTTATCATGGAATATTTTATGCTTTGAATCCTAACTGTAATGAAGACCAATCTTCCTTTAGGATCTGGGACTACTTTTAGTATTTGTGCATGAGCCGAGTTCTTAATCAAAACGGCGACCCCTTTAACATTACAGTTCTGGTTGGTGCATGCAAACTGCTGTATCCACTTATACCCCTTAAGTATTGACTCCCATTCTTTTTGTCGCAGGTGCATCTCTTGCAGCATTATTATATCGTTCTTGGATTGTTTAAGAAATTAGATAATTCGCCTTTGTCTATCTGCTACTCTCAAAGCATTTATTTTCCAGCTGAGTATCCTAAGGGTGTGAATATTATCTAAGTTAGCCATCTTCTTACGGCAACATAATTCTGGTGTTATCCTGCTGTCTGATTCATTTTTGCATATGAGGACTTTTTATTTTTTAGTTTTTTCCCAATGCTCCTATCCCTGTGTGCTAATTACATAATATGTGCAGTGCTTTCTAACCCCACTCTTACTACTCCCCACCCTCACTCCCAGGGGAACCTAACATGGGAACAGAAGTTGCCCAGCTGCCCTTGTCTCTCCAGACTCTGTAACTTATACATGTATATGGATTTAGCCTATTTATGATTTTATCTGTTTGACAACGTTTTCCACTTCCTCAGGGTCTCTAAAAGAATACATTTTGTTATTCCACATTTTTTTTAATGCAGCTGGAAACTTAATCTGAGCGGTGGCTCCTACAGATCTAAGCTCCTGTATGTGTCCACCCAGCTCCCACTGACGTGTATGGGTTTCTTTTGATAGGTCTGACTGGATTCGGAATGACCATCCGTCTCTAGTGTATGATCCTACTTTTAGTGCATCCGAAAGTATTTTTTACTTAACGGAGTAAGTGTCGAAATTGATAAGTATTTTCCTAGGTTTATCTCTGTTGGGATTTCGCCTGAAGGGATCTCTGTGAATTTGTTGGATATCCTGGAAAAGATCTAATTCCCTAACTTCTGGTATTGTTTCTTTAATCAAGTTTATAAAGAACCCTTTCAAATCTTCACCCTCATTGCCCTCCAGCACATTAAGAAGCCTTAAATTATTTCTTCTCGAGTTATTCTCTAGGGTTTCAATTTTCTCTTGGAGGGCTTTTTCCTTTTCCTTACAGTGCTGAATCTCCATGCGGTTATCAGTGACCTCCTTTCTCATATCATCTGAGGCGGTTTCAAGATTCCTAATCCTATCAGTCAGGTCTGTGAGATTCTTCTCAAGTTTCTCGCAAGCATCACAGATTTTATCTTGATTCGCTTCTGACATTGCAAATCCATTTTTAATTTCCTCAGATGTTTGCAATAGTTTGCCAATATTCTCCTACCTCAGAATTTGTGCAAGTGCCCCCTCCACTACTAGAGGCACAGGTGGTATGGGCTCATTCTCATTCCGGGTAAGAGGTGCAGTTTCAAGGGGTAAAGTGTCCACCTCCAGGGTTTGGTACCTATTAGCCAAAGGTAAACAGGGGGTTTGCTGAAACTCTCCGACCGTTTGTTGATTCATGGTGTCGGTACCACTGGGGGGGTCTAATTCCCTCGTAGCAGTAGTGGGTAAGTTGACACTAACCTTGAAAAAGGATCTTAGTGAAGGGGTTATTTTAATTCTAGACTCCCCCGCTGGAGCTGAGATAATAGCGTCTCGCTGTTCCTATGGGTTTGTTTGGGGGTACAGTCTTTACGAGGTGCTACTAGCAGGGTACCTGGGGGCTGTGGCACAGGGGAGATAACTGGTGGAGGCACTTTTTGCACTGGGTGAGTTTCATCATTATTTATACATTTGTTTCTTAATGTGTACCTGTTAGTTCGTTGTGCCTTTGGCTCCACAGGTGTTGCTGGCTGCTTGCCCTCCGATTTTCTCCTCTGCGATGATTTGGCATTGGAACTCTGTTTCCCAGATGTCTTCAGCTCTTTACCCGATGCAGGCACTCTTTTGGGGCTCATGTGCCAAGACAAACCAGGCTCCAGCACGTCTAGTGATGCTTGTGCACGAAGATATTGAGGCTGCACGCATGTGCTGGCGAGGCCACTTGGCCCCCACAGAGAAATTCGCGACTGATCTGGAAGACAGCCAGGAACTATGGGGCCCCAAATGTGGCTGGCCACACCTTTCATGATTCCCCCGGCGTCAGCGTCTCAAGCAACCCCCACCGCCATTGCGGGGGGAGGAAGCAAGCTGAAGAAGAGGCCTGGGTCACGTCAGGCAGGAGCTGCCGAGGCACAGGGCCCCGCAGTCAGCCAAGCACCGCAAGATGCAACCATGGCACCCCGGGTAGACTGCCGCAGGGGCACCAGGCACCTCGGAAAAGAAAACAAGGCCTGCCTGCAGCAGCAGAAGCCAGAGCCGCCAGCCAAACCAAGGCTGCTGACCCACAGCGCCTCCAACCGCAGCCGCCCAGCCAACTACGGCCGCGGCTGCGAGGGAGACAGGGTGCAGAGAGAGAAAGTCAGCCCCACATAGGAGGAAATAGAAACAGATATATGTTTTCAGAGTTTTCACCGTATACCAAAGTCGAAAGAAGTTTTATGGATTATACCCCTGACACTTGCTGTCGGCGAAGTCCAATTTTGAGGAAATGAGTGCTGGAGAGACCCGAGCTCATAGTCGACTCCTTAGCCGGCCGCCATGTTCCCCTCCGCAGTTGACTCTTCCTTGCGAAATGACAGGTTGTAGGAATCTGAAACAACATCTTGTGTAAAATTCCCCTTTTTCCCTGTATTTTTGCTGACAGTATTTTCCACATCCATGAATATAGAATCATAGAACTTGTTGTCTTAATATGTTGTGACTACTCTCCTTTGGGATGGAGCAGATTACAAACTGCTCAATTAAAGACAACACAGACTCATCACTGTTTGTTCCAAACTTTGGGCATCTTTTACCCACAACAGCGTGTGACTATGTAGAGCACCTCTGGCTTGGTACTCTTTATGCCAAAAGAAATCAATCACTTCACCAAGGTTTTTTTTTTCATTGCTTGAAATCTGTGATTAAAATATCTGCAACCGTTTGCAGGGTCCATTCAGCACAGTTCTCCTGGCGTCTTTAGCTGAATGTCTTTTATTTTTTAATGTGCCTCCTGCAAGAATTCTAGCAGTTCATCCCATGCATATTCAGCACAACTCACAATCAGAAACCAAGTAGGTGCTCCAAAATTCCTCAACATGCACTTCAGTGCACCATGATGCCGATATCAATATTCATTCGGTTTAATAAATTGTGTTCTAAGTGCTCACCTTTTCCTTTAACTTTCTTCAAAAGTTCTCTTGCTGATATATGATGCAAATTAACTCCTGTTTTTAGAATATGATTCAAGACATATAAGAGGCCAGACAAGAAACTCGCAAATAATAGGTGAAATATTTATGGAATACACTGACCAAATCTATGGTCTTCTGAATAAAGTCTTTTACATCTTTACTCAGCTGCAGGTATTTGCACAGGCCGCTTATCATACCTGCACCTACTGCTGTAGGAAAAATATGTGGGAAACACTGAGCTTCTAAACTTTTTTCCCACACACTTAATGAAGCTCTTTTTTCTTCCTTCATTTGAAACAGCCCAATGGCATCACCATAACCTCTTTAGAATGCAAAGAGTCGGTGCTACAATGTTCTTACGTTTTTTCTGTTCTGGACTGATCCACCTTCTCAATCTGACCTGTTGATGGGAATATCTGATCCTCCATATGTGTGATATCTTGCAGGCTTTCCACATTTCTATAGTAAACATTGTTTTGTACCAGATATAAAGTTGCTTTTTTAACTTTGGCAGCATATACTAACTCCTGCCATATCTTTTTGTTCTTAGTAGGCACACCATTTACAAGAATTACTAGTCCTTCCTCTAAATCTCTATCTACCCCTACCATTTCAATGCTTTTCTTGACAACTAATGGCAAACACACTACTCTACCTTTTAGACCTTTCTGCAACTCTGTTGGGGGTAACTTGCCTGTTGTTGGCTCCATAAGTACTATAGGTTGAAATTGATGTATACTTTGGATAAGAATGGACTCATAAAAATGTAAACCTTGAAGTGCATCTGGAATGGGAACCAGTTCTAACTTGTTATGCACCACTCTAGCAGGCATTTTATTATGCTCTAATTTATTGTAGCAGTACTTACATTGAACTTTTCGTGTGGTCAAGTCAAATCGTTGTTCTGCAAACTTTTGCCAGTTATCATTATTCTCTTTTTCACTTTTTAAATATGTCAATAGTCCGCATTTGATTCTTCTAGTGAGTGCGTCGACAACATCTACAAACATACTCTGTTTTTTCAGAACACACTCTCTTACCTGTCTTACATTTTGTAATCTCTTTTTCAAAACGATCAACTGTAGTACCTGTGTCCTGTTCTGCAACTCCTCCTATTATCAACTCTTCAATTTCCCTACAGTCCTGTTCTGGACCAAAGAACTGAAACTGCACATAATCAAAAGCCTTTTCTACCTCTGCTACAGTACCATGCAAAATTTCCCTATTTATTTTCCTGAACATTAACCAGGAGCTTTCACATAGTACAGCCTCCTAACTAAAGTTTGCATTGTTGAGTGGTGTACAGCTAACATCCTAAAATTATGAAAGGTGCTTTGGCACACTATCTTTGATAAAAAGGCAAGTGAGTGTCCCTGAAATGTGTATGCTTTCTCAACTTGCAATGATCCAAACCTTGTAAAGTACTTATTTTGTGTTTTAAATTTCGCCTTGGAAATATATGTAGGAATTTTCTTAATATATCATTCCATTTGTATGCAGGGTCCTGACTATGCCATCCTTGTACCTCTTCTTCAATAACTTCTTCTACATTTCTAGGTACCATCACCTCTTTTGCTTATAGGACTGCCTGCTTCATTTCATAACATCGTCCTCTTTCATCAATAGCATGAACTGTTCTGTTATCCTGAAGATAGCTTTCTTCATTGAAGATAGGCTCTGTAATAGAAGTATGTATCCATTCCCCTGTGACAGAGCTGTGACGGGGCGGACCCACGGCACCCCAGGGGCACCGTCAGGAATGCACTCCCACCATCCAGAAGACCAGCCTTCAACCCAGGCGGAAGAAGAAAAGGGGAAGAGACAGAACCAGCGGCAGGTTGCGAGACGGTTGATGAAGACGGAGCATCAGGCCCCGAGAACAAGGACGGCGGTACGAACGAAGACAGCACCGGAAGGGGAGAAGGATCCGAGACGGACGAGAACGAGGGGAGCAACGACGAAGCGGAGCCATATCCAGCAGACGGCGACGGCGAGGAGCTCCAGGGAGATACCCCTCTGGAAGGTGCAGAGGCCGAGGCAGCCGTAACCTCGTTGCCGGGTCACGGTACAAGGCAAGTGCCGAGAGGGACAGGGAGCATCTGGCAAAGCTGGGCGGTTCACCGGGTTGCCTTCCTGGGGTATTGAGGTACGGGACCGGGTGACGCTTATAACCCGGCGGGGCAGGAACGATAATAACAAGGCAGCTAAACGGCGCATGCGTAGGGCGGCACAGAGGCCTTGAGTGGAGATAGAACTCTTGGTCCTTTCTCCCTTCCAACACGGGCGGGTTCCCTCCCGAAAACCCCTTCCCTTTTTTCGTTATTTGCTTTTCTTCTCTTTTAAGCACACGGGTACATAGCCTCCTCCTGGCCTGCACAGCTTGCAAGCGACCAGGTGAGGTAACCCGGTATCCAAAACAGGAGGTCCTCTACCCCTTTAGTTTTCCTCTTCACCAGACGGGTGGGAGTCAGAATTTGCATATATAGGGTTCCTAACGGCCTGTACCCCTTCTCATTTTCCCGAGGGGAAGACCCAGTCAGAAGAACCATCCCCTGAGACATCGGAAAACCTTGGTGCACCAACAGGAATCCTGAGCCAAGACCCCGAAGACCAAAGACACGGACAATCCCAGAGACAATAAGCTGTGCTTAAAATAGTGTTCTATCGATCCCCTGACCCTGCGTCTTTTCTAGTGTGTGACAAGTGGTGTCAGAAGTGGGGTTTCCCCTTCAATCCCATCACACATCAGGAACATGCGTAACCCCCCTAGGCCTTGTGGAGGGACAAGCAACTGAGGCCAAAACAGATCGAGAGCACCTGCAGGAAGCCCTACAGGCTCAGGCAGGGCTCATAGTACAGAATCAGGCGGTTCAGGATACCGCCATCCAGAGGCTGATGGACACCATCACTAGCAGCAAGGTACACCCTAATGTCCCCAGCTCAGTTCTACAAAAGTTCCAGCCTGGCGATGACCCAGACTTCTTTTTTACGAATTTTGAAAGGGTCGCAAGCACTGCCCAGTGGCCAATAGAGCAGTGGGGACAATATATGGCCCCTTTATTGTCAGGAGAGTTGCAGACAGCTTACCAGGCCGCCAACCCAGCCGGCACCATCGCGTATGACATCGTGAAGAACGCCATCCTTGAGAGGCTGGGTTGAGTACTACCGCATTAAGTTCCGTAAGGAACGATGGCTACCCCAGGACAACCCCAGGGCCTTGTTCTACAGGGTCCAGTACTTGGGGAATAGATGGTTGCAACCCCACAGCTCCTCCATTGAGCAGGTAATGGAGAAAGTCCTTCTGGAACAGTACTTGGATGCCCTCCCCAGCGCTACACGCACTTGGGTAAAACAACACCCCAAGGTGTCGATCACAGAGGCAATGGAGCTGGCTTGTGTCCACCAGAGAATCCCGTAGATAAGGGCCCCACCTATCATTCCGTCTATGAACAATACGCCCCGGTGGAGAGTTCCGGAGCCAAGCCCTATTAGCCCTCCGATCTGGCCCCTCATAGATCCCGCATTTCTTCCCCGTCCTGCCCCAAGAGAAGAGGGGATAGGCCCCCAGTGCTTCCGCTGTGCCGAGTGGGGGCATATCGCCCATCTCTGTCCCCAAAGACATAAGACGACCGAACCCATGGAGGTGGGTTACACCAGAGGAAGAGTTCTGCTGGCTGGAGACCGGAATAAAGCCTATCACCTGGAGCTTGTCATCAACGGCAGGCCCATCAACGCACTTACGGACTCCGGATGCTGACACTCGGTTCTCACCCAAGCCCGGGTCCTGGCTCAGCAGTGGAAAACGGGTTAGAAGGTGTCGATCACCTGTGTCCATGGGGATCAGAAGACCTACTCGGTGGCTGAGGTGGTCCTTACGGACAACGGAGTGGAAAGAGGCTTGAGGGTGGGTGTGATCCCTGAGCTAGTGGAGGAATGCATTATCGGGACAGACTGTCCCGACTTCCCAGTCTTTCTGGCTAAAGCCATCAAACAGGAAGAAGAGTACACAAGGCTAAAACCGCACCCTTTTACACTGCAGTTATAGAAAGGGGTAGGTACCGGGTGAAGAAAACCCGCAGCGCCAAAAGAAAACACAATCAAGAGGTGGTGTTGAATGGGCTCGCTAACCCTCTTTCTGCCTCCTCCTCTGTTACAGACGGTGAGACAGGAAGACCCTGCAGCTTCAGAGCAGCACAAGCAGAGGACCCTTCTTTGAGAAATGTCTGGGCCCAGGTAGTCCCAGAAGATGACGACCAGGTAGGCCCCTGTTTCTATAAGTCCAAAGGGTTGTTGTACAGACGGGTGAGGAAGGACACGGTAACAACAAGACAGTTGCTGGTGCCCACTCCCTTCCGCCTCCAAGTCCTCCAACTGGCCCATAACCAAAGGGGGGACATAACGGGAGAGAAAAAACTGAGGAATACCTCCTCTGCCGGTTCTACTGGCCAGGGGTGTTCTCAGATATCAGACGCCACTGTGTTGCCTGTCCATTGTGCCAATGAAACAATCCCCCCATGTGCCCCGAGCGCCCCTCATGCCTCTTCCAATTATCGATACCCCGTTCACCACGGTTGGTATGGACCTTGTAGCTCCCTTGATCACGTCCGCACGAGGGCACCAATACATATTGGTATTGAAAGATTATGCAACCCAATACCCTGAAGCCATATCCCTCTCTAGCATGACAACAAACAGTGTGGCTCACGTGATGCTGGGGTTCTTTAGCCGGGTGGGATTTCCCAGGGAACTCCTGACAGACCAGGGCATGCCTTTCATGTACAAACTGATGGCCCAGATCTGCAAACTCCTGGGTATCCAACAAATAAGGACGTCTATTTACCACCCTCAAAAAGATGGGCTGGTAGAATGCTATAATCACACCATCAAAACCATCCTAAAAAAGGCAGTTTCATCATCCGTCAGCGACTGGGACAGGCGCCTGCCCCTCACCCTATTCGCAATACGCACCCATACCCAATCCTCCACCGGGTACAGCCGCTTTGAGCTTGTTTTTGGACGAAAGCCCAGGCTCCTTCTAGAGATTGCAGCATAGAAGTGGGAGGAGGAAGAAGACGAGGGACAAGGTCTGCTTGACTATGCCATAGGCCTTAGGGACAGACTAGCCACGTTGTCGGAACATATAAGGGGAAATCTAGAGGCCGCACAGAATAGACAGAAAAAAGCATATGACCGGCAAGATAGCCTAAGATCATTTCTGGTAGAGGATAAGGTTCTCCTCCTATTGCCTTCATCTGATAACAAACTCCTAGCTTACTTCAAGGGCCCCCTTAGTATCATCCAACAGGTCACCCCTGTCACCTATTGGGTTTCAGTCCCACACACCGGAAGGACAGGACAGGTCTACCACGTAAACCTCTAAAAAAAAAATGGGAGGAAGAACATTACCCTGATCCCCCACAGCACCATGCCCTATTAATAATGGACCAACAACCCCATACCATCCGTTTTCCACCCCTGGACCAGGATGATACCCCAATAACAGTCCAGATGGGACCCAAAGTCAACAACATCCAAAAAGAGACCCTTATTATGCTTACCAAAGAGTACAGGGACGTTTTCTCTAAACGCCCTGGCAGAACCCCCCTGATACAACACCATATAAATACCAACGGGGCTAAACACGTTCAACTCCGTCCCTACCGTATCCCGGAGGCACGAAGACAGGTGGTGGAACAAGAGGTTAAGGCCATGCTACAGGACGGCATCATAGAACCCTCAAGTAGCCCGTGGAGCTCCCCTATAGTCCTAGTCCCGAAACCCGACAGGTCAGTGAGATTCTGTGTAGATTTCCGACAACTAAACTCCCTATCCCCTTTTGATTCCTATCCCATGTCCAGGGTTGATGAGATGATTGAGATGAGGCTCAGCTAAGTTCCTCACCACTCTGGACCTCACAAAGGGGTACTGGCAAATCGCCCTGGAACCTGAGGCCAGGGAGAAAACAGTGTTTGCTACCCCCTCCGGCCTCTTTCACTTCAGAGTCCTACCATTCGGCCTCCATGGCGTCACAGCCACATCCCAGAGATGTAGCTGTATATCTCGATGACATCCTCATTTACAGCCCCTCCTAGGAACACCACCTAACCCACCTGTGAGCGGTGCTGGACAGCCTGCGGCAGGCGGGACTCACAGCCAACCCCGCAAAGTGTATGCTAGCCACCTGCTCTGCTCAGTTCCTGGGCTATCACGTAGAAGAAGGACACCTCAGGCCACAGGTGGACAAGGTAGAGGCCATCAGGAACCTACCCCAACCCTCCACCAAGAAAGTGATACGCGCCTTCCTGGGCCTCATAGGGTACTACCGAAGGTTCATTCCTCGATTCTCGGCCCTAGCAACAACCCCTCTGATGGACATGCTGTCAAAGAACCACCCCAATGCCATTAGGGACTGGACTGACGAACAAAAAGGAGTCTGGCCTTATTGAAGGACGCCCTATGTCACAAACCCGTGCTTTTGTGTCCTGACTTTACCAAGCCATTCACCCTACAGACTGATGCCTCGGACCGGGGTCTGGGGGTGGTGTTGTCCCTGCTCGACCCCCTTGGTAATATACACCCCATCGCCTATCTCAGCCGCAAACTGTTATCCCGAGAAGTCCGCTACTCAACAGTTGAGAAGGAATGCTTGGCCATCAAATGTGCTGTTCAGGCCCTCCAATTCTACCTGCTCAGCCGGTCCTTCCTTCTTCTGACTGACCATGCCCCGTTGGTCTGGCTGGCACAAAACAAAGACACCAATGGATGCGTGTTGCGGTGGTTCCTGGCCTTACAACCTTTTTCGTTTCAGGTATCTCATCGACCTGGGGTACAGCAGGCTAACGTGGACTTCCTCTCCAGACCAGAGGCGACTGCGTGGCCCGATCGGCCATGTCTGGTGGGAATGCCGTGTGAGAGAGCTGCGACGGGGGCGGACCCATGGCACCCCGGGGGCACCGTCAGGAACGCACTCCCGCCATCCAAAAGGCCAGCCCTTAACCCAGGCGGAAGAAGAAAAGAAAATCGGGCCCCGAGGACAAGGACGGCGGTATGAACGAAGACAGCACCGGAAGGGGAGAAGGATCCGAGACGGACGAGAGCGAGAGGAGCAACGACGAAGCGGAGCCAGATCCAGCAGCCGGCAGCGGCGAGGAGCTCCAGGGAGATACCCCTTGGGAAGGCGCGGAGGACGAGGCAGCCGTGACCCTGTTGCCGGGTCACGGTACAAGGCAAGTGCCGAGAGGGACAGGGAGGGTCTGGCAAAGCGGTGCGGTTCCCGGGTGGCCTTCCTGGGGTATTGAGGTACTGGACCGGGTGACGCTTATGACCCGGGTGTGGGAGGAACGATAATAACAAGGCAGCTAAGCGGCGCTTGCATAGGACGCCACAGAGGCCTTGAGTGGAGATAGAACTCTTGGCCCTTTCTTCCTTCTTACACGGGCGGGTTCCCTCACGAAAACCCCTTGCCTTTTTTCGTTATTTGCTTTTCTTCTCTTTTAAACACACGGGTACATAGCCTCCTTCTGGCCTGCACAGCTTGCAAAGGACCGGGTGAGGTAACCCGGTATCTAAGACAGGAGGTCCTCTACCCCTTTAGTTTTCATCTTCACCGGACGGGTGTGAGCCAGAACTTGCATATATAGGGTTCCTAAAGGCCTGTACCCCTTCTCATTTTCCCTAGGCGGAGACCCCAACAGAAGAACCATCCCCTGAGACATCGGAAAACCCTTGGTGCACCAACAGGAATCCTGAGCCAAGACCCCGAAATAACAAAGACACAGACAATCCCAGAGACAACAAGCTGTGCTTAGTTAATAAAAGAGCGTTCTATCGATCCCCTGACCCTGCGTCTTTTCTGGTGTGTGACATCCCCACTGAAAACTGTACCAAAGTTACTTCTAGTCACTAATCTTTCTTATGGTTTTGTCTCCTCATGCATGTCACTATTTTGTCAAGAATCTTGATTCTATTTAGAAACAAAATTAAAAGCTTTCTCTTCAAAGCAAAGGCCTTGTCAACTTCTCTCTCAATGTGGTCTTTCTGTTTCAGTGCATCTCTCCTTCCTCTATACTTTTTCAAATTTTTCAGTTGATTTATAACCACTCTACTATGAAACATCCTGGCTTTGATTTCCTCAAACTGCTTCTGTCTCTTGGTTAAGGTGCATCCATATTTTTTACTATCTTTTCTGTTCTTGCAATGTACACTTTGTCCACTCACTTGTTTCTCATAGTCATAATTTCATTTTCTTTTTTTGTAATCTTTGCAGATAGGCGCATATATTTTTTTTCGTCAAATACACATGTCGCGAAGCTCTGTAACCCAGAGACTTCCATAGCATCAAGAAACAACATATCGGCTTTGACAATTTTCTCATGAGATACCTAATGGAAATTACAGAAGAGACGTGCATAACAAAAACTGCCCCCCCAATGAAATGAACATTGAACAATCCCTCCCCCCACCCATCGCACCGCCAATCCAGTCAAGGCAGCAAATCTGTTTGCAGCTACAATTCTGTCATCACTACAAATCATGTCCATACAACATAGCTGCGCCCAATATACACATGTTGCACGTCCCCCAAAAGCAAAGAAGTGAGCGCCGGCCACCCAGGCAATCATTTCACTGGAATGGGTTCCAATTCTAATCCACTGTAATCCGCCCACCGCTTCCAAATTTTATAGTGTTTTCGCGGGCAGCCCCGCGCCACATAAATGGGGGCCTCTAGCCCCATACAGAAATCCAGCCCAGCCTGCCAAGCTGATATTGGGGGGGCGGCCGTCGCCTTCCAGGCCCTTGCTATATCCCGTTTGGGAAGGGTAAAGCCCAAGAGCATCAGATGGCGCTTATAAACATTGCCCCCTATATCATCCATCACATGTAGGAGCACCAGTTTAGGGGACCGAGAAGGATCACAACCCAGAACCTCCGAGAGGCATGTCAGTACCCCCCGCCAGAACCTAGCCAATGCAGAGCAGTCCCATACAGTGTGTAACAGCGTCCCTTCTTCACGCATGCAGCGAAGGCAATTCGGAGATGCCACTAAGCCTGCCTTATACAATCGAACCCTGGTGAAATACACTCTGTGGAGGTATTTAAACTGAATGAGTCGAAGGCTCACGGCGATGGCCGCCCCACGCGGAGGGGCCAGGGCCTCCATCCAGTCCTCCTCCTCCAGCAGACCTACATCCTCCTCCCACACCCCACGAAGACGCTGCAGTTACGAGTAGCAGTGATTCACAAGGGACTGGTATATTCTCGAAATCTTGTGGTCTCGTAGGTCCCCCATGAACAGTTTGGCCTCTATTGGGCTGAAATCATCCAACTCCTCCAGACCCACCAGACTGGGAGAAAGAGCATGTCGGAACTGCAAGTATTTAAAGAATTGGGTGCGCGGCATTTGAAAGTCTGTCTGCAGCTCCTGGAAGGATTTCAGGATAGAACCCCTCATGACATCCCCCAGAGTGGTGATCCCTATCGCGTCCCAGTCCTGGAAGCCGGGCAAGGTCGCCAATTGCGGCAGGCCACCATTTCTCTATAGCGGCGTCTCCCCGGTTAGACGATTCCACCAACCCATCCTCCGCAGTGCCTGTCTCCAAATCTGAAACACCAATTGTGTCACGCTAGGCAAAGGGCGCCGCAGCGGCGCAGAATAGAGGAGCGTATGGAGTGAATGATCTCCCATTAAGCGGCGCTCAAGGCTACACGCCGGATCCGACCTGTCGCCATACCACCATTCATTAAGGACCAGCAGGTGGGAGGCCATATAGTAGGAGAGAATGTCGGAGGTAGCGAGTCCCCCGCAATACGTAGATTTAAAACACGTACGGAGTGCCACCCTCACAGCCCCTCCACCCCAGAGAAACTGACCCAGTATTGCATTCACCTGGCGGAACCAACCAGAAGGAACAGGATACGGATGATTTTGCAGCTGATATAACAGTCGAGGAAGAGCAACCATCTTGAAAATGGCCGAGCAGCCATATAGAGAAAGGGGCATATGAGACCATATTTGAATATCGTCCCGCACCCTGTTCCATACCGGCACCAGGTTCTTTTCCCAGGAGGTCGACCGAGCGTCGGACAAGAACACGCCCAAATATTTCAGCCCCCCACGTGCCACCTGCACCGCGGAGGCCCAGGCCCCAGGATCGGTCCCGCCTCCCAGGACCCATAAGGTAGACTTGCGCTCGTTCATGAACAAGCCTGCAGTCTCTCCAAACACCTGCATAATACGCAACAGCCGCGCGCCAGTCCTATCCAGTTGCGTAAGAAAGAATAGCACGTCGTCTGCATATAATGCAATACGATCTGACAGGCCATTGGCCCACTCGAATCCAGACACCTGCGCATCGATCCACACCCACGCAGCCACGGGCTCCATAGCCAGGGTGAACAAATAGGGCGACAAAGGGCACTCCTGCCTGGTGCCCCGACCAATGGCGAAGACCAACGAGACAGCGCCTGCCACTCGCACAGATGC
This sequence comes from Triturus cristatus, assembly GCF_964204655.1. NCBI lineage: Eukaryota > Metazoa > Chordata > Amphibia > Caudata > Salamandridae > Triturus > Triturus cristatus. Next base: position 1,571,745,599 of record NC_140589.1, read on the forward strand.
TGTTATATCAGTCTGGAGTAAAGTCAGATAAGAGAGAAAGCGAGGTCCTAGATTCAATCGGCGTAGGAGGGCAAACAAATATTCCCAACTCAGGGAATCGAAGGCTCGATCCATATCCGCAAGCAACATGGCCGCATGTACCCCAAGACTGCCGGCTGCCGTGATAGCCGCATGCGCCCTGCGTATATTATGACGGGTCGCCCGCCGGGGCATAAACCCGGCCTGGTCGGGATGTACAAGAGACGAAATGTGAGGACGGAGACGATTGGCCAGTGCCTTGGCCAAGACCTTAGCCTCTACGTTAAGAAGGGAAATGGTACGATAGGATGTGTGGTGCTGAGGAGGTCGGCCGGGTTTGTGAAATACCACCACCTCAGCGTGCCGCCAGTCTCTGGGCAACCTGCCCACCTCCCTAGCCTCTTCCACCACCCTGCAATAATGAGGGCCGAGCTGCTGGGATTATCGCTTGAAAATAGGCGCATATATTTTTAAGAAATAACTTTGTCCTCTTGCCAGTAGCTCCCTTTTCTTTCACCACTTTTTTTGCATGCTGCCCCTTTTGTAACTCATTTCTGCAATCATACTGTAGTTGTTTATTGTGCTTTTTCATCCAAGGCTGAGTAGGCATTCTGTGTGTAGTTATGTAGATATTGTTCTGTAAAAAAAAAAGAAAAAAGTATATTTTAATTTTTACCATAGCTAATCTACCAACTACTTTACTACTGTCTTACACATAATACAAAAATAATATTTATGTAATGTTGCAGTTTTTAATCTACAGATTAACATATATATATTACTACATGCACTTACTTCAATATAACAAATTCAGAGCCAAACACAAAACTTTATTTATTGGCTACCTTTTAACATTTTAGTACCCTGTTCTACAACACAGCTACAGCATATCTCACTTCTTACTTATAGATGGTGAAAGAACAGTTTATCCCTTCGTAGTAAATTTTAAAATGAACATCAAGGCAAGGAGGCGTATTTACAAGCCCCATGCACATTCCGGTGTGTCACTTTTTTCACTATTAGACTGACCTCGCATCAAGCCTTGAAAGGGCTTTTGGTATATAGATCTCCTGGACCAGCGGGCTCATTCTTTGACGACCTCCAGGGGGGAATTTCTGACATGGCTTTGAGTGCGCAGCACTGTCTGCTGGCGGGAGATTTTAATTTTCATATGGACGTCGGCGATGATCCGGATGTGAAAAAACTGCTTGACATTACGGCCCCTCTTGGTCTCGTCCCTTTTCTTGTTGGTTCCACACACGACAAGGGACATACTTTAGATCAGGTTTTTTCCTCGGTCCCCCTCGTCGATGTTGAGCTCCTTCCGGTGCTTTGGACTGACCACAGGCTGGTCAGATTCTGTGTACTGGGTAGCGAACAATTACCCAACAGCGCTCCTAGACAGCATGGCTCTGCTCGTAGGGCTCTGCACAGAGTCACTCCTGAGCTGCTGGCTCAGGCCGCTATGGACCATCCGTGTCCACTTTCAGGGGATTTAGAGCAGGATGTGGAGTCCTTGCAGGGGTGGTTGCTGGAGAGGTTGAATGATCTGGCCCCCGCAATGGCCCCTCGGGACACGTCTAAGAGGGTTTCAGCCCCGTGGTTCACTGAGGCATTGCGTGCCACCCGTGCCCAGTGTAAGGTGGCGGAGAGGGCATGGCGCCTCCACTATGATCTGGAGGCCAGATTGGCTTACAGGACAATGATCAAATCCTATCATCAGGATATTCTCCGTGAGAAAAAGGATTATCTGGCCAGGAGGATTGAGGCTGCCTCTAACTCTTGTAAAGAGATCTTTACGGTGGTGAGGGAGTTTACGGCTCCCAGATCCAACGTGTCCCATAGTGTTCCATCGGAGCTTTGGGTCTGTGATCTTGCCAAATTTTTCACGGATAAGATACAGTCTTTCCAGGACTCTTTCCCAGTGAGGTCTGCGGAAGTGTGTTCTAGTGTGAAGGTCGGATTATCTTCACCGTCCACGCAGGGTGCGGTTCTTGCTGAGTTTCCATCTGTCTCCGCTGATGTCTCCCTAGCTCTTCTGGCCAATCTTAAATCGGGTTCGCCTTTAGATTCCTGTCCTGCCAAATTTTTGGCCAAGATGGCGGCCGTGGTTAATCCATTGGTCAACTCTTTGGTGAATCGGTCTTTGAGGGAGGGGAGGGTCCCGCTGCCCTGGAAAAGGGCTATGGTGATCCCCCTCCTCAAAAAGCCTGGGTTGGACTCTGAGATTTTGGCTAACTACAGGCCGATTTCCCGTTTGCCGGCCTTGGCAAAGATTACGGAGAAACATGTGCATGGTGTTCTCTCTAGTTTCCTCGAATCCAATGATTTGTTCCATCCATCGCAGTCCGGCTTCCGCCCTAACTTAAGTACGGAGACGGCACTTCTGGAAGTGTCAGAGATCATCAGGGAGACACTGGATTCTGGAGGAAGGGCCATGCTTGTCATGCTGGATCTGTCGGCGGCCTTTGACACCGTCCCCCATGAGGCGCTCCTTGCCAGGCTTTTTGACATCGGTCTGAGGGGGACGGTGTTCAATTGGTTTACATCTTTTCTCGAGGGCCGCCGACAAACGGTCTGGGCCTCCTCGAGCTCTGCCGAGAGGCCGCCACTGGGAGTCGGTGTTCCACAGGGTTCTGTGTTGAGCCCGACTCTGTTTAACATCTTTATGACACCCTTGGCGGCACTGGTGGAGTCCTTCGGGGCCCAGATCATATCCTACGCGAATGATACTCAATTGCTCTTCACGTGTGGGAAAGATCAGGCGTTTGATGGAGAGAACATCTGGGGTTGCCTGGAGATTGTCTTTAGCTGGTTCCAGCGGAACAGCCTTAAAGCTAACTCCAATAAATCGGAGGTGCTGTTCTTCGGCTGCTCTCTTGACCCTGATTGGCAGGCCTGGTGGCCAATAGATATGTGTCCCCCTGCCCAGGCATCGCTTGTGGCAAAAAATCTGGGAGTGAAGGTTGATAATAATCTGTCGCTGAGACCACATATTCTTGGCCTAGTGGGCACCTGCTTTGGTATACTCAAGATGCTCCGGAAGTTCCTGCCTCTGCTAACAGACGAGCATAGAAAGATCACTGTGCAAGCCTTAATTGGCTCTAGGCTGGACTATGCGAACGTCCTCTATGTAGGTCTTCTGGACTATCTTGTTCAGCGGCTGCAGGTTGTGCAGAACTCCGCGGCCCGTGCTATTTTTGGTCTCCATAGGCGAGCGAGAGCATCGGGTTTGGTGCGATCGCTTCACTGGCTGCCCATCTGGAAGCGGATTATGTTTAAAACACTGACCTTGGCACATAAAGCGCTATTCGGCGCCGGAGCAAGGTACCTACAACGGAGATTGGCTTTCTACCGCCCAGCTAGATCACTGCGGTCGGAATCTTTGTTTTTGGCTGTGGTTCCTCGAGTGAGGAAGGCTCGCACTGGGGGACGCTCTTTTAGTTTGAGGGCCCCTCAGTTGTGGAACTCCTTGCCTTTGGACCTACGGTCTTCCTCTAATCTCCTTCTGTTTAGGAAGGGCCTTAAGACTTGGCTTTTTAACCTTTAGGTTGTTTCTTTTTCTTTTGTTCGCTGTCTGTTTTATGATGTTATGTTTTTTACTGAGCTGCCCCGATAAAGCGCCGGGACACTCCTCTGGAGTAGCCGTGCGCTATAGAAATAAAATTTTAACATAACATAACATAACATAACACCAGCGCCGTAATGTTCTGCTCCATATTTACAATGCTACGTAAAAGCCATTTTGCATAGCTTTTTATGGCCTTTTAAATACTAGCCTTTTTCTGGCAGCACTTTACACAAAAGGAGCATGCTATGGGTGTTGCTGTGGGTGTTCCCACGCAACACCCATGGACTCTGCCACACACCCAAATTTACAACAACTCGTAAACCTGGGAATGTATCAGAAACCTGCACCTCCCTAGGGGAAGAGTAGGGAGATTCAACGAGGAGAAATACTTTTCTTTCTCCTCATGTTTTCCTGTTTCTATGAATGCTGCATTCTGCAGCACACATAGAAAGAGGAAAATACCTCTTGTACTTGTTTTTGTACAGGAAGGTGCGCCTTCCTGCACAAAAACAATCATCCACACTACATAGGCAACCTTGTACAATGGTGAAAGGGGGCGTTTGTTGGCGCATGACAGCTAGTTGTGTGCCATCACAGGGGAGAGCACAGGGAGCCATCAAATTGTTGTAAATATGATGCATCCCTGTGCTTTGCAACTAAAGCAGCCCGGTGCAGCCAAATGGCTTGCGGCTCCGCACTGCATTACTTTTTTTTAAATTTAGCCCCAAGTGTGCAAGTACATACAGTGTCTCAACACTGTAAATATGAAAACACAACATAAGAGCTACTGACGCCAATGCCTTTTTCTCGCACACCCCCAGCTGCCTTGTCAGCTGAAATGTACCCACCCTGACATTTTAATTCAGAATTTGAGAAGGGTCCGAAGGTAAGCAGAGACCGGGCCCAATCCACTTTATGTTATCTGAACGGCACTCCATTGCTGTTAGATGTAGCTTTCAACTTTACCCTAGTCTCATGCGGATAGATGTCTGTGGTTGGGGAATTGATCTTTTAGGATCTAAATTTCACTTACTTTAGAAATTCATAACTATTGTTCTACACATTGGATTTTTGTCTTTGTGGTGTCAAAAATGTATTAAAATGTACTTTATTATTCTAAATGGTTGTGGTATTGTTTCTGTTGTGTTTTCACTTTATTACTGTTTGAGCACTACATAAGTACTTTACACATTGGCTCTAAGTTAAGCCTGACTGATATTTTGTTGAGCACAGGTTAATGTAATGACTGTGTAGGGTTCACCCCGACAGGGATTGTGGCTTTAGCTTGAGACGGGCTCGCCACCCCCCCCAACCAACAACCCAATATCTAACGGGGATGATCTCAACTAAAGTGCTTCAGTGCCTCATTAGTGGTATGAAGCACTATACAAAAACAATAGTTTGCTGGACCACACAGGATTTACCCATTGCATAATTCTTTCAATCAGTTCTAGTCGGGCCCTTGTCCTTATGGACTGACACATGTAGGTATTAGATCTGCACCTTTAACATAAGCCAAACTTTTTTTAATCGAGTTTATATATATAATGCAAACTATTATTGTTTCTCCACCATTATACAGGTCAGTGATTGAACTGATTTTTCAGGAGGGGGCAGAATTCACCCCAGCTCTTTTCAACCTATATAACTCATCAGCCAAAATATTCAGTCCAGTAACTATAGGGCAATTAAAAGAATAAGGAACCTAATAGAACAGGTGAGATGCAGTACCTTGCATCATATCTCTCGTTCAGCCATATCATACAGATGTTCATAATGGATGACAAGATATGCCTGATTTGTGGATTTTCAAGCTAGGTGGAGAAAATCAGAGGGCACACACATTTCTAAAGGTCTTTTTGGCCTGATTAAAGCATTGTACCCTGAAACTAGGAAACCTTACCAATTAACAGGGGTGGCTCACTGGCTCAAAGTAAGCAGCAAAAAAAGACAACAATATTTCTCTATTATTTTATTTTTAAGCCACTGGCTCAGCCAGCGTGTGCAGGGTGAGGCCGAGGCATGGGTGGGGAAGAAGAGTGCTATGTGCACTCCCTAAGTGCTCATGTGCATTAGGCCAGCCGTCTCAAGCTGAACAAAACACGCATGCACACTTAGGTTTCTCTAACCTGCGTGTATTGAACAGCCTGGTTAAAGAAACCCCACAGACTCCCTGACCTAACCAGAGCGTCTTTCCAGCCCACCCAGGCCAATCCCCCACGCTGCTCTGCATCCTGAAAATAACATGCTGATGGTCTGGCTACAAAGGCTGGACTTGCCCAATTCATTATTGCGTACAGAGGAGCATCTTATAGACCTGACCTTAAAGCTTACACACAAACGTTTGCCCCCGTTTTGTTGTATGAACCTGCAGTACTTGCTTTGGACTAATCAATAGATTTTAAAATTGAAGAAGGCAACTGCCAGAGAAAGGTCTTTCAGAGCTCCAGGCAGTGTCAGTGTGCTTAGTGATGGGACTGCACTCAGTCAGCTCTGAGGCCGAGATGTGAAAAATAAGAATGTTAGGAGGGCCCAGCAGTAAACATAAGGGGCCCGATTCACAGAACAAACTTAAGACAAAATCCTAAACTTAGTACCATTTTGGTATTCACAGAATGCACTTACTACTTCTGGTATTCACAGAATGAACTTACTACTTTTTCGATTCACAGAATAAACTTACTACTTTTGCTATTCACAGAATGGATTTACGACTACTAAACTTACGTCCGCACTCGGGCCGGAAATTCCGGCCCGGAAGCGGAGCTTCCGGCCCAGAGGCGGAGCTTCCGCCCCAGAGGTGGGGCTTCCGGGCCGGAGGTGGAGCTTCCGGCCCGAAGGTGGGGATTCCGGCCAGTGGCGGAGATGTAGCCATGGCCAAAATCTCCGCCTCCGGGCCGGAAGCTCCGCCTCCGGCCCGGAAACCCTGCCTCCGGGCCGGAAGCTCCGCCTCCGGGCCGGAATTTCCGGCCCGAGTGCGGACGTAAGTTTAGTAGTCGTAAATCCATTCTTTGAATAGCAAAAGTAGTAAGTTTATTCTGTGAATCGCAAAAGTAGTAAGTTCATTCTGTGAATACCAGAAGTAGTAAGTGCATTCTGTGAATACCAAAATGGTACTAAGTTTAGGATTTTGTCTTAAGTTTGTTCTGTGAATCGGCCCCAAGGATTATATTGTTACACCTTGAGAACATTCATAGGCCAGGCAACCCAAAAAGAGCAGTAAATATATCAAAACTGATTAATACCCTAACTTGAGACATGGATGGCGGTGGAAGATGGGGAATATATTTAAAAAGCCTCTATTTTGAGTACGTTATTTGGTTACTCACATAGAAACAATTTGTAATTATATATATTACTACAAATTGCAGACAGGTGTTGCAAATGAATGTATTAATATCTATACTCTGCACAAGATGATTGTTGTTTCTGAATAGCGTGAGGCGAATTCCATACCCCTGTAGAGCTAGTGTGGATGTTAGGATGGCAAAGCTGATGATTTGTCAATGTGTATGGGGTTTATCAATGTTCTTTCCCATTTCCGCTGATTTGCCTAGAATCTATTGCTCACGGACAACTCAAAAAAACAACATTAAAGCCAGAAAATAGGAGGTGTGTTAAGGAATCATTTTATTTAAAAATGTTGGTGGAATCTGACTCTCCAGATCCTGATGTTAGCCCATTTGCATACTTTTTGGTGAGGTGATTTGAATTGAGTCAAATAATGTTTATTAATATGTATATTTAACATGATTTGTGGTAACTCAATAACTAATTTCTTTTTACTTGTTGTATCTAAAGACCAGGCCACTCAGAACTTAATTTTATTCATTATATGCGTATGCTAGTTTTGTGAGTTGTATGACAGAGGCATCCTTGGTTGAACCACTCGTGCCTCTACCACACAGCCGGAACCACAAATGCATCTCAACAACGCATTCCATTACCACACATGCCTTTACCGCGCAATTGTGTGGTAAATGCATGTTTGGTAAAGGTTTGTGTGGTAAAGTTCACGCTTCTTTCCCTCCAACATGAGTCCTAAAATCCTGAGCCCATCCATAAACAATCCTGACTCATCCTGCCCTAAAAACTGCGCCAATTGCCCTACCCCTCTGCCCTGATCCCTAAAACTCTACTTCATACTTAAATCCTGTCCCGAAACCCTTTGCCCTGAGCCTTAAAAACTGCCCCCCACCCTATCCTGGAAACTGCATTTTCTGCCCCCGAGTCGTACAACTCTGCCCCCTACCATAAAACCTACCCCAACCCCAGCCCCCTGCCCTGAGCCCTAAAACTGGCCCCTCCCTTAAAATCTACTCCCCCAGTCTCTGCCCAACTTAGCTCATTGCTACTCAGCCCTTCGTGCAGGTCCTCTTTTCTGATTCCTCTCCCCGCCAGCTAGCAGCTAGAATTCCGACTGCCTTAACCACGCGCATGCATGGTTCAGTCATATTCGTGGTTAAGGCAAGCAGCGTTCAGCATGCAAAGAAACAGAACGCATGCGTGAAGCCATGTTGTAAAGTCCAATTCCCATTTTGTGTAACGATGTCATTAAATCACACAACAATACCTCTCTTTTGGTAAGATTTCTCTTTTGTGACAGCACACTGCATAATTGTGAGCATAATTATGATTGTAATCCTCCAAGGTCAAGCCATCTACTTCATCACATATGAAGAGAAAGGAACAGATATGCTTTTTCAACGCAGAGCAAATGTTTTTGAATTCACTGTAGCCTTCAGAAGGATAAAGCAAAGGAATGGAACCAAAAATGTCCTCAGACCCATGGTTGAGGAACCCTTCAATCCACACTGATAGCAGGGATACAAACAACTGAGCTACTAAGGAGGCTTGGCATCAATGCTTTCGAATTGAGTGACTACTGAAGACAGGTAGCAGAGAATGCCAACATTTGTAAAAGCGAAATTGAGGACCCAACTTCTGACCAAATCTGATCTGCAAAACAAATTCTGTCCACGTGTGACATAGCAATCAATGAAAGTTGTGCAGCCTTATACCACAGGAAATCACGTAATACAGCAATAATTAGAGCAGGGCAGAAGTGCAACCTTATATCTTGCCATATGCCCTTGGTTTATTATTCATCTCTCTTTCCCCTACTAATCGCTCCATTTCACCTAACCCCTCCTTTGCCTCCCACATGCCAGGAAGGAGATCCCATATACCAACCCCACAAGTATTCTATCCAGGCAGAGCACTATACAAGGTATACTAGTGTGGCTATAGCATATGTCAACACTAGTACTGTGAGCAGGATGAAAGGTAACATGACAGAGCCAACTAAAGCACAATATATCTATACAGAAATAAATGTGGAATTTGTTTTAAAAACATTCTGAAAGCTAAATGTCCGAATAATGGAATTATTGTAATGCACATAAATGAGAGCTCTTTAATGAACGTCAAGACATACTCAAATACTTTGCCACGTTTTAGTCACAATAAAATGACACCTCCTACAACAAGGTACACTTGCAGGCAGGACGGTGGATTGCAGCATTCCTGGAAAGCCTTCTAGGCACGTGAGATAACACATACACTTCAGACGCAAAGAGGATAAACCTAGGAAAGTAACTGGTTCTAAACAAATAGCAACCATATATATTGTACTCTCTTTGATGCAGCAGAGCTTCAAGTATATGGAACGGTCCTTGCCAAAACAGTGGCTGGCTCACTCTGAAATGTAAGCCGCTTGCATGTAGGAAGGACATGTTGCCCAACTGCAAAACAAGGCAGGTTCATTCCTTAAGGGATATTGGAAACAGGTGTCTCGTTGAACTCAAAGCTGCATTGTCTTAGATGGGTAAGTCCTATGAACGGGACAGACCAAACTCAGGTGCTGCCAAAACCGAAGGGTTTAAACCTGCTGACATTTTGGAATGAAACATGACTACTTGTCAAGGTGTTCTCTGCAAGCAAGGACATTGTATGACTAAGCTGGCAAGCTATTCAAAAGGAAATATTATGTCAGAATAAAAAGTCCCATCTATGGTAATTGAAGGATGATATAAAGGCAAAATTACATTGATAATTTAGGTGTCCTCCAAAATATTGAACCAAAATACTGTTTAATCATAATATCATGGTCAAAATATCCTGCCACCATAAAGGTAGTGGACAAAATATTGAAGAAAAGTATGTTTTGTTCTTTATTTATAATATTATAAAAGTTTAAATATGAGCTACTTTAATATATGTTCCACTATGTTGTTTTGTTGAATTGCGTTGTTTTTATTTCACTACCTATCAGCCGCGGTCACTGCAGGTAAGAGCGTGGGGCAGGCTGGGGGGGGGATTTTGGGAGACCACAAGGAGTGAAAATTATATATTTATTTAATTTTCCCCTGTGGTCGTCTCTCGAAATCCCCCTCAGCCGGCCCCACCGCCTCACCTCTCCTACCTGTAGCGGCCGCGGCTGCTACTTATGTTGCTGTGAAATGTACTTGTAATTGTTTTAAAATAATATCATCGTAGTGTAGAATTGACTTTTTTGCTTTCTTCGATTAAACAAGGGAGTCGCTGGATAGCGTTTAAAAAAAATATATAAAGTGATTTTAATTTTAGTTTTTATGTTTTATTTGGTATGTATTTGTTAACATGTTTAATACATTATATTATAATTTAGGGTTGTGGGGTTTTTAAACTGATTATTGTATTATGTATGTATGTATTTATTCCAATAATGTTTATATTAAAAACTGATACATTTTCATAATTTAGCATTTTAGAGTTTCCATTGTAGTATGTTTTATTATAGAGGATTACATTTTGTCTAAGAAATCGGTAAATTATAATTAAATATCAAGTAATTTTTTTTATCCCAACAGATCTTATTATTGTTCTTCTCGTATTGATTTTTTTCTTATCCCTCGATATATTAATTGTTTAAGCGCTGAAATTGGGTCCAATTCATTCTCAGACCATTCATTGGTTATAATTGAGATTATAATTGAGGCAGCAAGGAGGCAGAAGTCCAGGTGACAGATGGATTGTCTCCTCCTCTCGAATCCCCCAATGGGTGGAGGATATGAAAAAATGGATTAGAACATTCTTTCAGGAGAATAAGGGCACAGCAGCTCTATTTTCGGTCTGGGGGGCTTTCAAGGTCACATTGCGGTGACAGATGCTGGCTTTTTCGGCCTCGCAGTCTAAGCCTAGGGGGGCACGAATAGCTGAATTGCAACAGGCATTTGATACTGCTTTAATGCAGAGAACTACTGGTTTGGGACAGTGTTCGGTAGCTGAGGAACAATTATTTAAAACTAAGCAGGATTAAGAGAATTTTTTATTCTCGAAGAGATAACTAGTTCACGGATGTTCCAGCGGTGCATATACAAAGAGTGTCAGATGGTTTGGAAGCTACTCGCTTGGTCAAGCAGAATTAAGCAGGAGGCCGCACTTATAACAGAATTGGAGGAACCAGAGTCAGGGGTTTTTGTTACGGACAGGTAAAAGATTACAAAAAACTTTCCAGACCACAATCACAAGCTATATGCAATAAAATATATACTGCTTCAAATGAGCGATAAGTAAATATTTTGAAGGTATCAAACGTCCGCAGCTGACAATGTAGCAGACAGAGGAAATAGGTGCCGAATTTACAATAACAGATATCAAGAGGGCCTTAGCCTCAATGCCTGGTGGGAAGGCCTCAGGCAACGAAGGCCTTCCAACCGAGTTTATAAAGTATTTTCAGAGGAATTAGTACCTTTTTTTATAGAGCTTTTTAACTTTGTGAAAGTGGGATCGCAGATCTATATACTTTCAAAGAATCTACCATATTTAGCTTCGTTAAAAAGTTAAAGAGCCCTACAAATGTTAACTCATACAGGCTGATTAGCTTGTTGAATATTGACTATAAAATATTAATGAAGATTTGGGCTAATCGATTTTCTCCAGTAGTGCAAAAGGTGATCCACAAAGATCAGATGGGATTTGTCTCAGGAAGATATATGTCATCAAACACTGGGTTTTTAGTTCAAGCACTTGATTTTTTTAACACCAACAAACTTGTTGATGCTGAAAAAGCATTCGATCTCTTTAACTGGGATGCTCTTTTTTATGTTCTTAGAAGGTTGGGTTCCCAATACAAATAATTCATATGCTAGGAAACGTATATCAAGGGGCCCAGGCTCAAGTCTTTATACATTCTGGTTTAGCTGGGAAGGGTGATATAAAGCGAGGAGCTCACCAGGGCTGTCCCCTATCCCTGCATTGTTTACCTTTTTTATAGAACCACTCGCTGCTAGGATTAGGGCTAATCAGGAGATAAAAGCACCATTAGAGAGTATGCCCAAATTAAATCTGTTTGCAGGTGATATTATTCTCTATTTTAGAGCTGAGGAACATAATATAAATATAATGCCAACAGAGTTTACGCAGTTCTAATTTATTGGGGGATACAAAATCATTCATAATAAAATGGAAACCCTGCTACTTAATAGAGGCTGCCAAATTCTTCCCAGTTAAATTCAACTGCAAGCCTGCTCCCCAGAGGTAATTTAATACCTGGGGAAAGATGTTACAAACTGATATGAAGAACTTTTTTTATTGAATTACGGAGTGATGGTTATTAAGATCAGAAATGTATTAGCTAGATGGACACTTCTTCCGCCTCCATTAATTGGTCAGGTTGCTCTTTAAAAATGTCTATTTTACCATTATTCATTTTTCTTTTCACAAATGTAATGATAAAAATTAATATGTCATATTTTAAGGAGTTGAAAACAATGTTTCGTCAATTTATTTGGAGTAAAAATTCTCAGCACTTCAAATCGACATTAGTCAAGGGGGTTGGCAATCCCCCAAGTTCGAACTTATTATGAAGCTACTTTTTTGGATATAATAGCGCATATGTTAAATGGAAAGGCTTCAATGGATAGTTTTTTTGTGGATAAAATGGTGCTGGAAGCAGAATCTCAGATTCAGGATTTAATTAAGATCACCAAGCTCCCAAAGAAAACTAGATATAAGGCACTACAGGAGTTTGGGGTCAGACTACAGTCATTTTATTCCCTGAATACTCAGACAGTGAGATATGAGTATTTGAAGCTTACAGAATGTAAAATTGTGGGCCTGCATTTGCAGAATAGCCAGATACGATTTTGGGGAAGTAATGGTTTTTAGGGAACTCAGTCATTTTATAGTAGGGGGGAGGTAACTAAAATGGCACGAGATTCAGGTTAGGTGTGGAACGAGGTGCAAGCCCTTTGTTTAGGGTTTTTCCAGATTATGCAACTTTTGAAAAAATACTGCTCCCCATCTAGTTTCGCACCAGTGCCCGTACTGGCATCCCTCTACAGAACTAAGCTAAGGGTGGTTGGAAAGTGGTACAGACGTTTGCTGAACCAAAGGGAATGTTCTATAGTAATAAGCTTTTTAAACAAAATTTCCCAAGAAACACATTGCACTTTTTCGGAGCTTGAGTGGCAGGGGATTTAGCAGCATGGAAATAAGCTATTAACAGAGGCAAATTTAAAAAGAATGGCATTTCTATTGTGCTGGATGTCTTCCTAAACACCAAGAGCTTTACATGGAGAAATAAAAGACAGGTGGTTTTGTTGCCATCAACTGGGACAGAGGGGATGACTCCATATTTTTTTTACTTGTCTGCTTTTAACCCAGTGTTGGGAGAAAGTGTTCTCCGCCCTCAATGATCGCTTACAGAGGAAATTAAAACCAGAGGCAGAGATAGCACTTTTTGGGGTAGTAAGGCAGACCCAAAATGTCCCAATCTCCAAAGGAGAGGAAGCATTTATAGCAATATCCTCTTTAATGGCATGGTCCCTGATCCTTCAGAATTGTAGGACAACTAAAGTCCCAACATCAGAGGAAGCTTATGCAAAAAGGGAGGTGCTATTAAAAGATTTTCAGCAATTTGGAAATATATGGACAAAGTAGAAGGTCAAGTAGTGAATTCAACCTAGACGTTATAATTATGATATTAGTGAAATTGTTGAAATCATTGCACTTTATTTAATATTATCTCATGGCTAATCATATGCAGATATAATGAGGAGGGACAGCTAAAAGGAAACTGGGTTTTGGGACACAGAAGTATGATGTGGATGAACTTTATTGGGAAACGGATAAGAAAAGCACTTTAGCGGAGTTAAATGTACGGCACTTTAGTTGGAAGAGGGATGTTAAACTTCTGCTTATACATAAGGTGTATTGCCTTGGGATAAGAGGTAATGATGAAAAGATTATTAAGGAATAGGAGAACTAAATGTTATGAACTATACTTCTATGTATTAAGATGTAATTAATAGTCTGATCATGTATAAAATGGTATGAGCGGAGCTGATGCTTGAGTGGTTTGGGGACCTGGGGGTTTTATATGCATTTAAGGGGTAGCTAACTGCCCAATAATTTATAATCATTGTAGGTGTTCCTTCGTGGGGAATAATCAAAATGACCCAATATTCCAATGAATTAGTTTCTCTATCGGAATTTACTATATTAATAGACTCTGTATAATGTTTTGGAAAAACTCAGATTTTAAGCTGATGTGGTATTTGGAAGGATTGATAGCACTGCACTTTATTATCTGCACTTTAGTTAGGCGGTAGTTCTACACCTTCAAAGGATGAAATTATAAGAAATGGCTGATTCCTGGCGTAAGATAAGAAGTATTCAATTTTACAAGTTATAAATACTTCTATTAATTGTGATTTTTGAGAGTGTACATTTTTGTTATATTTCTGCTCAATAATAAAAAATTATTTTGAAAAAATATATTATTATTTTCATGTCCTAGAGTTTTGTTGGAGATGGTTGAGGGATAATGTTTTTATTAATTAAATACTACATAACTTCGAGCAATTCTGATATGTTTGTTATGCTTAAATGTTCAGCATAGCCAAGAGTACAAATAGACATGTGACGAATCCTAGAGAAATGATTGGGGTAACAGAAAGTTAATGGCCATATCTGTGATTTAATTAACAAGAAAGAAGAGGGGCCCCTTCAGAACCAAAGGTAAGTTTTCTTAGCGCATAACAAAATGCTATACTTGAAACCCGCCCAAAACCTCACCCTTGTTACTCACTCACTCGTGCTAGAGAAGGTTGGACCATATATAATCAACAAATGAGTAAAAAAGCAACAAAATTATCGAAAAAACAAAATATACAAAAATAGATTTATGCACAAAATCTCGAATAAAAAGAAACAGTACAATCATTGACATTGTGCCTAGCAATAATCACATAGCTACAGTAGACTGGCAAAAGACATAAACAGTAAAGGCCGAAGGAAAGAGGGTATTAAACAGACAAACAAAATATGTCTTTTGAAATGTACATATCCGTGGTAAACAATACATATGGCGTGGAACTTGGTGTTTTTATAATTTTCTACTCGTTCCACCGCCCGTGTTCACAAATTATGTAGTTAAAAAGTATGTATTGTTATACCACGGATATGTAAATTTTAAATGACATATTTTGTTTGTCTGATTTATACTCTCTTTCCTTCAGCCTTTATTGTTTATGTCTTTTTTATTTTGTGAATAAATATATTTTTGTATATTTTGGTTTTTAGATAATTTTATTGCTTTTTTACTCATTTGTTGATTATATATGGTCCAACCTTCTCTAGTACGAGTGAGTGAGTGACAAGGGTGAGGTTTTGGGCGGGTTTCAAGTATAGCATTTTGTTAGACGCTAAGACAACGTAGCTTTGTCCAAAGGACTTTTTTTTTCTCACTGTGATTTAATTAAACCATTGAGATAAACAGGTCTTCAATATTCAGAGGAAACAAATGAAGAGTAGCGAGCCAATTGATTATGGATTTTTGTAAGAACATGGCCTAGCCACCAATACTGGTCTCAAGGCAAGATATTGCTCTCTGTAAGGGACAGCCATAAGAAAGTGCACAATAGTTTAGATGTACAAACGAGTTCAGATGTCACAGAATACTTCTTCAGAACATTGCAGTCACTATACAGCAAATTACTATTTAAAATGAAAAGGCACCACAGAGCATGCTTTTTTAGTTGTAGTTTGATTTTTGTAAGGGGTATCATATACAAGGCTATGAAGAGGTAGAGAGGTCACAGTATTGACGTGCGCTTGACGTGTGCTTTAGATGAGCTCTCATAGGACTCAATCAATCAGATACACAAGGGGAAACTGATTGCTATTAGGAATCCCTCTTTTACACCTTAAAGCTTGGCACAAGCAGCAATGGCTTCTTTAGATAAAATGCTTGTGGTGTATGTGTAACAGGCAGTCAAATAACTGCACAGAAATGAAGAACATACAACATCCAAACCAGGTTCTTAATAAAGACAAAATATAGATGAGAATGTCACACAAAAAAAGAAATTTGGATATACAAATCAACGTTCATGA
Organism: Triturus cristatus; assembly: GCF_964204655.1. Classification (NCBI taxonomy): domain Eukaryota; kingdom Metazoa; phylum Chordata; class Amphibia; order Caudata; family Salamandridae; genus Triturus; species Triturus cristatus. The sequence continues at coordinate 1,571,761,569 of NC_140589.1, forward strand.
AAGAAAGAAATACCCAATAGGAAACTGCTGGAACAAAGGTGATTAATGTTTTGGGGGGGCAAAAGAGTAAAACAAGTGGCACAGAAAAGGAGGGTAGTTAGAGCTTAGGATACACCTAAATTGGCATAATTTTCATCACTCTTGTAGCCATCATCCCTTTGTATGTGTTGTCTCAAAGTTTTCACAGTCAAACCTGGAAGCTGGTGGAACTGAGCAGATCTACATTGCCCCTTTGGGGAGGGGGGGGGGTTCTCATAATTCCAAAGGGGTCAGTTATTGCTGTTACTGGACCTACCACAATAAAGAGACTACTCGTAATAAGGTTTAAAGAATCGAACAATACTGATAATGTGGCAGGGCTCTACAGGAGGCCACTGCAGCTTGCACTACACATTGCTTTTGCCATGCTGCCAATCATAGTAACAACACAACTAATAACCATCACACTCCTACAAGTGTGACAATTAGGACTATTCCAAAGCTACAAGAATTGCTGAGCAGCAGATAATGGTCATTTTTAATGTATATTCATTCAATAATTATTGTTACTGTGGTCAACTTTAAATTAGCTAGACATCGCTACCTTGTGGCATACTGTCACAAGCGTTGGTGTTTACAATTAAGCGTCAGAGCCAACACCGGAACCCACCGACTCAAATTAAGCACTGTAATGTAGTGCTCTGTAATCATCTTGTGACCGTAGACTTGCTTAAGGTGAAAATGTATGGAAAAAAAAGAAAAAAACAAAGTGATGTTTCTGAGCAAAAAAGCGCTATTAACTCCTGAGAATGCCAGTATTAAAAAAATCACTAATTGTATAACACTGAAGAGAAATACACACTGCTTTGTGCTTCGAGAACTCGGCATACAAACAGACTTAGTTAAAAAATGAACACAAACATTGCACTTTGCTATATCATCACTCTGGCATACACACGATACATAAAACGGCTTCTTATGTGCATGTATAGTAAAAGAAAAGTTAGTAATTAAGTTGTCCACCGTACATCTGTAAATCTTTCCTCAGAGGCTCCTGGTGTTATTACAATATCCTTGATTGTTTTTGTATCCTACCTAATTATTTTTATGACTGTATGCTAAATCATCCCCCGAGTGTTTGTTAGGCGTTTTAGTAGCTGTTCCGGCTTTAATGAAGTAAAGACCATAAAATATAAGCATTCAAGATAAAAATACTAACTAATACCAACTGAAGCAAAATGATTCTGATGCAAACTACAGAATCATGAGGAACAAATTCAAGAATTAGAGCAAACCAAGCACAATAAACACACTGTATAAGAATACTAAAAAGACACTAAAAAGACAGAAGCTTTTTGCAGAGTGAAAAAGCACCGTGGCCCTTCGTAAACTCGGATCAAGCTACATATGTGTAATCTACGAAGTTTCAATAATTATACTAACTGCAGCACAAAGTTATCTACACATAAATAAACTTATATTTGAATAAAGTAACATAAGAAAATCAGTGAAGCAATATAACGAAGGGCAACAGTACGATCAAGTTTTTGGTGCTTTGCAGTAGATTCTGGAAATGCAAATTCCAATCTTACTTTGGTTATTACTGGTATGAAGTCACATCTGTGTGAAGTAGAGTGACTGATTGTATTTATTGCAACAACAAGAGTCGGGGTTTGAATTACACTGAATGACTACTCATAGCCAGGAAACAGGTTTGTACTGTTACTTAGGGTCATCAAGAGGGGGCAGTTATTGTTTATAACTACAAGGCATTAATACCATCCAGCAGACCCATGTAGACCTACTATTCAATGACCACCCTTAAGGTCAGAAACAACATTACATGCATAGGTTACAAAAACACATTCAAATGTGTATGATCGTATCTGACTAAAACATCACATTATGTGTGATTTATACTTATCTACTCAGACCATCAAGACATCTATCATTTTTTAATACACAACGTTCTAATGCTGACACACTCATAAAGTGAATAACTGATGCAAGAATGTTCATTAAAATATTGAATCCGGCTTTTATGATGTGCCATTAGAGAGGCGAAAGTCTATCTTATCCTTCAATAATGGGTTCAACTACGGTTAACTAAATCTATATTGGTATCTGTGCAAAATGCATCTATGGAGGTATCCTCCCCTCTAGTACTATTTTTTTTCTCCAAATAATGATGCATAACACACAAGCTCAAACTCGAGGGGCAGATTATCAACGATTTGCGATGATTATCGCAAAGCGCACTAAGCACTTTTTTTTATCGCCGGCTATCGCTGGATTTCCTCTCTGTGATAGCGCGGTATTATCAACGCGTATCGCAAAGGCGATAGGAAATCCAGCGATAGTGTGTAGAACCAGCAATAGCGTGAGAATTCCAGCGATAAATCAACTGCGCTAATGTCAACCTTGCTAATAGGCTAGTGTGTACTTAACCTAACAATCCACCTCCCATTGACAAGATGGTTAAGTCAAGTTTTTTTCAGGTGTTAGATTCCAGCGATAAGCGCAGTTAGCACAACTTTTCTTATCGCTTTGCGGGCATTGATAATAGAATGAAGCTGTGTTTGCGACTGTTTCAATGGAGTTTAAGTCAGGAACGCCTACTTTGCATGTCATTAGCGATATATATTTCTGACATGCAAAGTGGTGAACAGACGGCTGCTAACTCAAGGAAACTAGCGCTAGCGTGTCTTTGATAATAGAGCGATATTTAAATCGCCACTTTTTGGCCGGAAACGGCCGCTAAAGTGGCGGAATTGGGCTTGATAATATGCCCCAAGGTGGTGTAACCACTGAAGATGGCGGACATAATAGTTGAATGCATATGAACCCGAAAGTCTTCAGGTTCGGCTGCTTTGCACTGCATCTTCTCAAGCAGAGGCTGGAGAGGCCATAGTTGGAAGGTCAGAATCTTGTTGGAGGGTTTTTTTAATTTTAAAAAACTAACCTTTATAGTCGCCCAATTCTGCAAAGGGGGAAACACGATTCCAGGGCGCCTCCCTGTTTATGGACAGAATCCTTGCCATTTGTCTCTGACCCATGATTTTAGTTTGACGTTAACAAACAACGATAGTGCTGATACTCATTAACAAAGCTAAAATCTGACAGGGACCTATCACTAATTGAAAGAACATGACTCCATTAAGATCAGTTAAGTATAAGGTGCCCACATTTTTTGGGTGAACGTTCACAAACATATCTAATGACATATTACACGGAATATAAATACAATTCCCTCTTACCGAGTCTCCAGGTCCATGTTGCTGTGCATCAACCGCAATAACACCAGACTGTCATGTCACACCTTGCTATTCTAGTCTATGAATCTCACTGTCAGCCTAAAGGGCATCCTTGGGTTGTAGGAGCTGGCAAAGTGATTACAAGAGAGGAGCAGGGGAAGAATAATATGCAGGGAAACATTTATATGTGTTTAAAGCTGACAGAAAGAAAGATGATTGTCAATTTGTCAACATATAGTAAAGTTTTGCTAAATTTGCGTAATTCGCTGTTGCTTAATTACGCAGATTGTTTAAAAAAATGTTAAATGATGTCTAATTATGCAAAATGCAAACGAGATATTTGGTGCTGTAATTTTGAGCGAAATGTGTCCTTGTGTCCACTTTAGACGTGCGGGTGAATTTGGCAATAACGAAACAGTGGAAATAAACAAAAGCAGCAGTGGCTCTTGTTCTATTGTTTGCTCTGTTCCTATGCCTTAGCAGTACCGTTTTACCATGAACGGTGCAGAGGTGTGGCTCACTGGTTAGAGGCGGCAGATCCGCAAGCAGAGAATCAGCCAGGGACCAGGGTTCAATTCCCGACGCGGCAGGGTTGTGGACCAGGGTCAAAACGGACTCGATAATTCTCGCCTCGGTACCTACTCTAACCAGGAACACACTCGGCAACTCTGGGCATTAGCTTGCCTCATCTCCACAACGGCCCCCCACATTCGCCGGGGATGCCTGGTTTCACCTTGGAGATACCCAAGAGGGACCATCTCACAGGGATAGCCAGGACGGGTTCCCCAGCGGTCTACAGCGCCACGACGCCTCAGGGCAGCAGTGCGCTTTACAAGACACATACATTTACATTTACATTTACATTTTCACAGCAAAAGGATCGTAATTAAGCGACATGGCATAATAGCATATTTTCGGTTACTTTGCATGACAAAGAGTAAAGAGAAATTGCTGAAATTACAATAATTACTCCAATGTAGTGAAGAATTCACATAGGCCTACTGCACAGTGACATAGATTTCCAAGATTTGACAGACACTTAAGAAAAAGAGTGGATCCTTGCAAAGAGTGGTGAATAGTGGATAGAAATAAAAGATGCAGAGAGACAGATCTAACAGAACAAGAAGAACTATAGTAAACAAATTTACTTCGAAGAGGCCTTGGGCCTCAATGATGGAATACTTCGTTAACCAGGAAGAGTGAATTCTACTAGATCCAAAAAGGGGTATGTGACCAGTGTAAAGAGGAAAGGAAAAGAGAAATGTGGGTATGGCAAGAAAGTTTAAAAATGATAAATCTAGTGGCCTTCTAGAGAAATTTGAGTCAGGGAAGAAGCTGGTATACCCAAATAAATTGAATTACAACAATCTAAGTGGGAAAGAATCATACCTCAGACTTTTATTTGATGAGCGGATATGGACAGAAAGGGAATGATTTTATAAATCACATGCAAGTGAGAGAATGGATGCCAGAATAAGAGATTGTGTAGATCTATGAGGTAAGGGTGAGTGATCGGTTGAAAGAAAAGATTAACTTCTGGACTTCAGAGGCTAGTCGAAGAGAACACCTCTGACTAGCTATAAGTAGAGTCCATGGAGGCATGGCTAGTGGAAGAACATATGCATTGAACCGAGTGAAGATCTGAATGGGGTAGATGACTGGTTTATCCACTAAGAGTCCTGGTCAGTTACATTGACTTGCTTTAGACAGGATGCCAGTACGGGCTACACATACCTTTTCTTGGTGCTGTTTTGAAATCCATAATGTCTACTGAGCTTTTGCACCCCAGGCCTTTTGGGGCAAACCCTAATCTGGCCCGAGAGACCGTTATGTGTGGCCCTCAGGTCAACAGCATCACTGGGATGCTGTTTACTCGGCAGAGCACTAACATTGAAAATAAGTTAAAAAAACAGGGCAAACATGTATTTTAATGTTAATTGTAGTTAAGGAGAGAAATTAAGTAGGGAGTCCTGAACTAGGTTTAGGAACACCTAGATTTATAAAAACATCATGCAGAAAGCGTGTCAAAATAGGTTTGTCTCTTCAAAATTCAAAATGTGTATTTTATTAACATGCAGAAACTTTCACCTTAGTAAATCAGACTCTATCAGTGCATTGAGAAGAACATTTTTTTAAAAGGTGACAGTTCTCAAACATGACTTTAGAAACATTTCTGCTTCCCCACCACACTTGCAACAAAGCAAATAGTGAACATAAAGGAAAGTCAGTTCTTATGTGCACCCTTTGAGTGGTTGGGTTGCTATCATACATGAACAACATTATAGTTCATTGAATGAAACACAGGAGAGGTTTTTGCACAGTGCACATTCTGAAATCATGTATTTTGAGGTGCTCTCATATGTGGAAATGAAGGAAAAGGAGGGAAAGTAAAACAAAACAATTGTGGAAAGAAAATATTTCTGGTGTTTAGGCAATTACCATTTTGTTTTTCACTGTGGGTGTCGACTACGGGTCGAGTTTCGCATAGTGAAGATAGGATTAGCATCAACTCGTACCTGACACTCACACTCAAAAGGTTAACTAATCTAACTAATATGTAGCATGGCCGTCTTTATTCTGCGTTTGTGTGTGTTTTCTACCTTTTTACTAGCTACCCCTTTATCTACTTTAGTTAATGTTAATCCCACTCACATCTTTCTGTTTCCCTTTATATTTCCTGCCATTTCTGTGGCCTACTTCCTCCTGTCTCCTTTGTTTTTTCCCCTCTTTCCCCAATTTTATTTTTTACTGTGCCAGTAATCTCTCCTTTACCCTTCTTTGACATTTCGCCCCTGCATTCTCTTCTCCTTCCTTTAATTCTTGATTTTCTGATCTTTTCCAAGCCCCTTCCCCATTAACGAAATTTTGTTTTATAGCATTGGGTCACGATTTGCTCCCGGTGCACTTGTGCCCATCACCAGGTGGCCGAACTGTGGGATTTTCCAGTGTTATTGTGAGAAGTTGGCCTGGTGTATGCTGGTCACTAGTTAAAGTGGCCACCTTGCACCAGTACAATTTGACTCTTAAGGTAGATAGGTTTAAGACAACCTTTTAAAGAAAGCTATCCTAGTGGTAGCTGTGGAGAGCAGCCTTCAGGCTAAGTCTTTAGAGGAATGTAAAGCAGCTTGTTTTACCTTATTATCTCTTGAATCACAAAATGAAAGGACACCACACAGGTATATATATCAAATGCATATGTATTTATTACTAGACACACTCTACTAATCTCTTTATGAGATTAGAAGTCAGGAACATATGCACAAATCAACATTTCACAACAAGTTAAGCACAAATATGTCTGGGGCCCTAGAGGCGTACCATACCATATACTAAAAAAGAGAGTTAGGAATATCAACTTGCGAGGGGACAAAGCCTAGGGCCTTCAGAAGCGCTGGGGCCTCACTAATCCACCCAAGGCAGGTAAGTAAAGGACCCACGGGAGACGCATGCAGTGTGAGAACACAGCCGCGGATCCCAATTGACTTCAATGGAGCAAGTCGCGGTTGGAGTTTTAAAGTTTTAGGATACTTCGGGAGAGTCTACAAGCAAGTCACTTACAGGGTAAGTAGTTCTAGAGCCAACACACACAGGAGCACCGTAGTGCTGGAGTTACCTCACCCAGGGAAGCCGGGTGCATAGGTGTCTTTTGGTGTCGGGTCGCGGCGTCGTTTTCAATGGGGGCCAAAGAACACTTGCTGCTTGTGAAGACAGAAGAAGTGTCCGGTGGAATCAAAGGCTGGATTCAGAAGAAAGAAGACCTGAAAGCAGAGGAAACAGTGTTCAATGTCACTTGGCAGTGACCCGGGGCAAAGAAGATGGATGCCCACAGTTGTCGGGTGATTTCAGGTGATCACGGGTGTCTTGACTCTTCAGCCACGAGGTCCAGGAGGTGTCGACAACAACCAGGAGCTGGATTCAGCATTTGCCACAAAGTCTGCAGCTTACTGCGGTGTCAGTGACCAGATTGGAGCCAACAAGCCTTGGTAACAGCAAGTTTTGTGGAAAGTGTAAAAAGTCAGCGTTGCAGACCAGCAAGGTCTGAGGGACTCACCCAGCGAGGGTAAGTCAGGGCAGGCCTGGAGCAACCTGGGAAGCCCTTTGGATTTGTAGAAAAGTCTTCAGGGGACACACAAGCCAACTGGCAATGTATCGCGAAGATGCCTTGGGAGGATTAACTCACCAGGAGCCCACGGTCACTCGGGACAATGTAGGCCTCTGATATTCAGAGAAAATCCTGCTGGAGGCTTGACCATACGTGGTCCAATGCACAAGTTTGTAGAATGTCGTGAAGGGGTTGCACTTGAAAATAGTGCCCGGTACCCAGGTATTGCGGTTCCTCGTCACCCGTGGGGTCCACTTGCCTCAGCGTCGCTGGGGACTCACGATGGCCTTGGAGAAGTCAGGAAATCCACTTCTGGGGCTGCAGGGAATTCGGTCTCCGGCAGGAGCGGGAACGTTTGCGACTGTTGATTCAAAGTTTTGGTGCCTACCAAGCAGGGGAGTCACTCCTTGACTCCAAGGGAGATTCTTCCGTCTTCCAGAGGTAATGGAACATCGAAGGTCCAGGATTCTTCTTCAGAGCATCGTCCAGGGATATCTAGTTTGCAATGGCAAGGGTTCCCTAACTTATACTGCAAAGAAGGGAGGGACTAGCTCTATGACCCCTCCTATGGGAGGGTCAGGGGAGTGGGTGGCTACACCCACTTCCCTTTGTCCAGTTTCACACCAGAGCAGGGGCAGGTAGCCCCTGAACCGGTTTGAGCTGGCATATGCACATAGGAGCCTACTGCACCCCCAGTGCAGGACTTCAAAGCACTCTGGGAGTGCACCCACCCAGCCCCAATACACTAAACCCTGTCTGGGAGGTGGTTATGCCTCCCTGTGACAGGGTGCCTATTGTTGGGCCTCCTCCACTGCGAGTTTCGGTCAGCAGCAGGAGGGCAGCCCAGTGTCTGTGACTGGTGGCATCCATTTTGTGATGCCAGGGCTCTTCAGGATTCTACCGTGTTTCCACAGTGGGTACATGTCTATCCCTCTAGAAGGGTGGGATCATACTCCCACACCAGTTACTGGTGTGGGGGTATGATTCCAAAGCGTTTGACACCAAACACGACATGTTTTGATGCAGCCATCCCAGAGTTAGCATTAACCGCAAGGTTATAATGCACTTAAGAGTATATGGTTTAACCGCATCCACAAACAGCCACAGAGAATGGACTCTGAGAGCTGCAGTGGAGCCCTGCTCAGGAAGAGGCACCCCCTCACATGGAAACCAAGCACCCTGCCCTCAGGATTGATAGGGCCTGCCTTAGGGGTGACTGATAGGTCTATATGTGTGTGTAGGTAGAGATTTAGTGTACCTACATCTCAGTGAGGAGTGCTAACACTACCTCACCCAGGCTGCAGTAGCAGGACTGTGGTGTCAGATTTAGTCTACTTCCCAGGGGTGGCATAATACATGTTTCAGCCCCTGGTAGGCCTGTGAAGTACCTATGGCCTTGGTACCTAAGTTACCATATACTAGGGGCTCATAAGGTACCACAGTATCCAATCACTAGTGCATCTGATATGCACTTCAAGTTGTTTAGAGAGAACAGAGGGGCTGGGGCTCTGATTAGCAGCGTCCCAGCCAGTCTATAGCCAGAAAGCAGTGTAAACATCAGAAAAAAAGTGAGGGCAACATAAGGTGCAGATCCTACTCTCCTGCACAACCCCCCCCAACGCAGGGACACTAAACTAACCTTGACCAGTTGAGTCTTCGTGTTCTAAGTAGAAATACCTTGAGAGTCCATCTGCATTGGCATGTTGGGTCCCAGGTCTATGTTCCACTATATAGTCCATCCCCTGTAGGGAAATGGACCACCTTAAAAGTTTTGGGTTTTCACCTTTCATCTGTTTGAGCCATAGGAGGGGCTTGTGGTCAGTCTGAACTATGAAGTGAGTGCCAAACAAGTATGGCCTCAGCTTCTTCAGGGCCCACACCACATCAAAGGCTCCCTCTCTATAGCTGACCAACGTTTCTCTGTAGGGGTCAGCCTTCTGCTAATAAAAGCTACTGGCTGGTCTTGACCTTCATCATTCAGTTGAGGCAGTACAGCTCCCACACCCAGATCAGAAGCATCTTTTTGGACAATGAACTTTTTGGTGTAGTCTGGACTCTGTAAGATGGAAGCAGTGCACATGGCCTGCTTTAGGTCTCCAAATGCCTTCTGACAGCTAGCTGTCCACTGAATCTTTTTTAGCATTTTCTTTGTGGTAAGATAATTTAAGGGGGTCACTATAGATCCATATCCCTTAACAAACCTCCTATAGTACCCAGTCAGGCCTAAGAAGGCTCTCACCTGTGTCTGGGTGGTTGGAGCGACCCATTCCATAATGGTTTGGATTTTGCTCTGTAAAGGCTGAACCTGGCCTCCACCTACAAGGTGGCCCAGGTACACAACCTGACTCTGCCCTATCTGGCACTTAGAGGCCTTGATTGATAGTGAGGTCTGCTTTCTGCAGGGCCTCCAAAACATTTCTGAGGTGGACCAGGTGATCCTGCCAGGAGGAACTAAAGACAGCAATATCATCTAGATAAGCTGAGCAATAAGTTTCCATTCCTGCCAGAACTTTGTTCACCAACCTCTGAAAAGTGGCAGGTGCATTTTTCAATCCAAAGGGCATCACCACAAAGTGGTAGTGCCCACCAGGGGTTGCAAATGCTGTTTTGGCTTTTGCTAGATCAAATGTACTTAGATACTTGGCTGAGGCCAAAGTATCAATCAGCTCATCTGCCCTGGGAATTGGATAGGCATCAGTCCTGGTGACTGCATTGAGGCCTCTGTAGTCTACACAAAACCTCATTTCTGTCTTACCACCCTGGGTATGAGGTTTAGGTACCAGGACTACTGGACTAGCCCAAGGGCTATCTGAAGCCTCAATCACACCTAACTCCCTCATGTTCTGGACTTCAGTCCTGATACAGTCCCTGACATGGTCGGGTTGCCTGTAGATTTTACTCTTTACAGGCAGACTGTCTCCAGTGTCCACCTCATGGGTGCACCAGGAAGTCTGACTAGGGGTCAGGCTAAACATATGTCTGTACTGCTGCAGAACTTGTCTGCACTCAGTTTGTTGATGGGTAGTGAGGCTGCTAGCCAAAGCAACACCATCTACTGACCCATCATCAGGGTTCTGTGAGAGCATGTCAGGGAGAGGGTCACTCTCCTCCTCCTGTTCCTCATCAGTTGCCATGAGCAAGCCCATGTCAGCCCTGTCAACATATGGTTTCAATCTGCTGACATGGAGCCCCCTAAGGGGGCTCCTGGGAGTTCCAAGATTTACCAGGTAGGTAACTTCTCCCTTATGCTCAACAATTGTATGGGGGCCACTCCACTTGTCTTGCAGAGCTGTTGGGGCCACATGCTCGAACACCCACACTTTCTGTCCTGGCTGGTACACAGTAGGCACAGACTTTTGGTCATGCTAAGTTTTTTGTAGTTCTTGGCTGGCCTCCAGGTTTTTGGTTGCCTTCTTCATGTATTCGGTCATCCTGGAGAGGAGACCAAGTACATAGTCCATCACATCCTGTTTGGGAGGTTTAAGAGGTAACTCCCAGCCCTCCTTCACCAAACATAATGGACCTCTTACAGGATGCCCAAACAGAAGTTCAAATGGGCTGTAACCAACCCCCTTCTGTGGAACCTCTCTGTATGCAAACAAAAGGCAGGGAAGAAGAAGGTCCAATTTTCGCCTAAGCTTTTCTGGGAGGCCTTTAATCATTCCCTTAAGGGTTTTGTTGAAACGTTCAACTAACTCATTGCATTGTGGGTGATAGGGAGTAGTGAATTTATAAGTTACACCACACTCCTTCCACATTGCTTTTAGATATCCTGACATGAAGTTGGTAACTCTGTCAGATATGACCTCCTTTGGGAAACCCACTCTGGAGAAAACTCCAATGTGGGCTCTTGCCACCACAGGGGCTGTGGTTGTCCTCAGGGGAATTGCCTCTGGGTACCTGGTGGCATGATCCACTACCACCAGGATAAAACTGTGCCCAGATGCAGTTGGAGGGTCAAGGGGACCAACAATGTCAATCCCTACCCTTTCAAAGGGTACCCCCACCACAGGTAGTGGTACCAGGGGGGCCTTTGTTGTGCCACCTGACTTGCCACTGGCTTGGCAAGTGACAAAGGAGCGACAAAACTCCTTGGTGTCCTCTGACATATGTGGCCAATGAAAATGTGGAACAAGCCTAACCCAGGTCTTGTTTTGGCCCAAGTGTCCTGGTAAGGGGATGTCATGTGCTAGGTTCAAGAGTACCCCCTAAACTTCTGAGGTATTACCAAGCTCCTGGTGGCTCCAGGGGTTGGATCTCTAGCCTCAGAATATAGGAGTCCCTCATCCCAATAAACTTTATGGGACCCACTAGCACCCCCAGCATCCTCAGCAGCAGCCTGCTGTCTGAGGGGTTCAAGAGAGGGGCAGCACTGTTGCTCCTTACTCAGATCTTCCCTAGAAGGTCCCCATGCCCCCAAGAACTCAACCTGATCAGGTTCAAGTCCCTCTGGGGCAGTTCCTTCTTCAGGATCTGCTTCTCCTCCCTCAAGAGTTGAATCTGTGATCTGAGACAGATGGGAAGGCACTGCCTTAACTCTACTGCTCCTCTTCTTGGGAAGCATCTGGTCCATAGTTTCAGGATCCAGAGCTGGTTCAGTTTGATGCATTTTGGCCTGTGACCTGGTCACAGCAAATACCTCTGCATGGATGCCCAACATCTCAGCATGAGTCCATAACTCTACTTCAGACCAGGCTGAAGTCTCTAGATCATTGCCCAATAGACATTCGACAGGGAGGTCTGCACTGACTACTACCTTCTTGAGGCCAGTTACCCCTCCCCAGGAGAAATCCACAACTGCCAGACTATGGTTGTTCCTGACATTGCTTGCATTGGTAACCTGGTACATTTCACCCAGGATGATCTGTCCAGGGTCCACAAGATGCTCTGCCACCATGGTGACACTAGCACCTGTGTCCCTGAATGACAATGCTTGTTTGCCATTTATTACAGGCTGCTGTTTGTAATTGCCCAGATTACTAGGGCTCACTAGGAAGGACATATCAATGTCTCCATCACAAATCAGCAATACCTGAGTGGGCACTCCGACTAGGTCAGTGTCCACTTCAGAACCCAGGGTCAACCCTACTACACCCTTATTCTGAGTACCACCTCTACCAGTAGCTGAACAAGGGGGAACAGTTGCCTTAGGGGCAGGAGTGGTGGTGGTTTGGTCTTTGGACTTGTTACAATCAGAAGTCCAGTGCCATTTCTGTTTACAGAATTTGCACTAGGGCTTCTTTTGGCCTTTTCCCTTGTTGGATTGTGACTCCCCACCAGATGCAGATTGATTTTTGGGGCCCTTGTGAAGACTTCTGGTCTTTTAACGTATCCCCACCTTTCTCAGAGCCCTTAGAATCCTGCTTCTTAGTGTCACCCACTTGGATCTGGGTTTTCTGCCTAACCCTGGTTCTGACCCATTTGTCTGCCTTCTTTCCCAATTCTTGGGGAGAGGTCAGATCAGAGTCCACCATACATTAAACCTGACACAGGTCCCGAGATGCATCACGTTGTAAACAAGGCGCAACATGGCGCATGGTTGACGCTGCTGCTGCGTCACAGAAGTGATGCAACGGTGGTGTAAATGTCTCGCAAGGGGCTTGTAAATCTGCCCCTCTGTCTTTAGAGGAATATAAAGCAGTTTGTTTTACCTTATAATCTCTTGAATCACTAAATGAAAGGACACCACACAGGTATATCAAATATATATGTATTTATTACTAGACACACTCTACTAATCTCTTAGAAAGAAAAAGGATAGAGTTCCTTGTACTAGCGGTCTGCGAAAGGAATTTGCCTTGTTCTAAAGAATTGCCATTTTATAGTTTATTGCAGTGTCTCAGCACGTAAACAGCATTATCAATTGGAGAATATACACTTGATCCTCTCCTTCTATGTTTGTTTGTCTTGTTTCCTCCTTTTCACAGGTACTATCTGACCACAGCAGAATCAGGTTAGTACACCTGTATTCACAAAAACCCTGAGAACACAAGGGTTAAACTCACAGAGACATACACGGTCTCCTACTCTATCTTTTCACTATTTTTTCACTCTAGGTCCTGAAGAAAGCCCACCTGACCCTAACAGGCAAACACAAGGGCTGAAACATGTCGACCTTTTTATGGACATATTAAGTGCGAAAGATTCACAATCAGCCTTCCTACGCACTGAACTATTTTTAAACAATCTCGAATCCAGACCTATTAAACTTTCTAATCTGGCTATACAACCTATTTAATTATCCCAATTTTTTCTACATTTAAGTCACAGTACATAACCCCTCTATCACTGATCACTACTGCTCTAACCAGGAGTACACCTCCGGGTGGAGGAAGCATGAAAATTAACCCTATGATGATGCTGTCACGTTCCTAAGAGTAAGGCGGAGAACCAAGATATGCCACCACCCCTACCTCTGTACGTGAATGAGGGTTTTTTATCAGTATACTATTCGAGATATAAAAAATCCCTGGTTACACAGGACGAGTTATCCGTTCCCCATGTGATTATTTTTGACCATTTTGTGTAGCCAGCCAGTGTGATTTTGCCATAGGCCTGTACCTGTTCTTTGTAGGGGCCATTCATACTTGCTTGCTGCTGTGTTTTGATGATGTGAATGGGGACCATTTTGTATAGCCAGGCAGTGTTCTTTTTCCAGAGGCCTGCATGTGTTCTTTGTTAGGGACATGACTCCTTGATTGGTGTTGTTGTTTGACCATGTGGCCAGTGAACATTTTGTGTAGCCAGCCAGTGTGCTTTTGCCATAGGCCTGCATGTGTTCTTTGTTGTGGCTAAACCTCCTTGCTTGCTGTTGTTGCTTGACCATGTTACCTTTGGCCATTTTGTGTAGCCAGCCAGTGTGCTTTTATGATAGGCATGCATGTGTTCGTTGTTGAGGCCATACCTCCTTGCTTTCTGTTGTTGTTTGACCATGTGGCCGGTGGCCATTTTGTATAGCTAGCCAGTGTGATTTTGCCATGGGCCTGCATGTGTTCTTTGTTGGGGCCATGCCTACTTGCTTGGTTATGTTGTTTGACCATGTGACCGTGACCATTTTGTGTAGCCAGCCAGTGTGCTTTTGCCATAGGCCTGCATGTGTTCTTTGTGGTGGCTAAACATCCTTGCTTGCTGTTGTTGTTTGACCATGTGAACTTTGGCCATTTTGTGTAGCCAGCCAATGTGCTTTTGTGATTGGCCTCCATGTGTTCTTTGTTGAGGCCAAGCCTCCTTGCTTTCTGTTGTTGTTTGACCATGTGGCCGGTGGCCATTTTGTGTAGCTAGCCAGTGTGATTTTGCCATGGGCCTGCCTGTGTTCTTTGTTGGGGCCATGCCTCCTTGCTTGAATTGTTAATTGACCAAGTGGCTGGTTACCATTTTGTGTAGCTAGCCAGTATGCTTTTGCCATAGACCTGCATGTGTTGTTTGTGGCGGCCATGACGTTTTGCTTGCTGCTCTTATTTGACCATGTGGACAGTGGTCATTTTGTGTAGCCAGCCAGTGTGCTTTAGCCACAGGCCTGCATGTGTTTTTGTTGTGGCCATGCCTCCTTATTTATTGTTGTTGGTTGAACATGTGGCCGGCGGCAATTTTGCAGTCTGCAACTATGATAATCCTTTTTTTCCAGTTTTTAATGATATTTTCTATGACGATCAATAGTAGAGGGCTATGCCTTTTTGTTTTTGATCATTCTTTTACTTTTTCCCTAATATCAGTTTAATATGCTGGAGGATCATTGTAGTATATGTATACAAGAATGGTCTTCATATTATACGCATTTTTTACTTTTTTCCTCTGCACCTCCTTGCCTACCATTAGGTTTCTCACTGTCCCCTGCTACACCAGAAATACATTTTTATTTTATTTATTTGTTATATATACTGTTTTAATTAAAAGCTTTTTGCATTTTTGTAAAACATTTTCCCTCCATCCACCTCCTGTCTGCCAAAAGTGCCTGCACACCAGCATTCTTTTTTTAAGGATTATTATTGCTCATTTTCCCCTGAACTGCTGGACTCTCTATTTGCCATAGGGGCCTGCCACACACCAGCGTTATTTTTGGGAGGAATTGCCATTGCTCATTTTCCCCTGGACACCATGCATGCCATATGCGCACAGCCACACACCAGCATTCATTTTTTAAGGATTACTCCATATTCCCCTGGACCCTATGCCTGCCATAGATGCACGCACACCAGCATTCATTTTTATTCAATTTCCCCCTGAAACCCCCTGCCTGCCACAGGCACACATTAGCATAAATTTTTTAAATATTATTCTTTTTTCCCCTGGATCTTCTTGCCTGCCATAGTAGGCACCCACTGGTATTCATATTTAAGGTTTATTCAATTTTTCCCTGGACCCCCCTGCCTGCCATAGGTGCACACACCAGAATTCATTTTTTATGGATTATTCAATTTTCCCCTGCACCTCCCTGACTGCCACATATATCTGCCTTAAATGCACATAAAGCAAACAGTTACATCTGTATGTTGTTATCCTGATTGAAAATTAAACGTTATGGTGGTGTGGTTTGACTTTGGAATGAATACACTATTGTTGTTAATTATGTAGAATAAGAAGTAACCACACTGAATTAAATTCTGTACTGTGCGTAGTTCAAACTGCAAAAATGCCACATTCACTAACTGTTTTACTTGCCTGTTTGCTTTTATGTGCACGAGAGACATCATCCACAGTACTGCCAGACAGAAGGCCTATACAAAGTGGCGTGACCACAACACTTGGCAAAAGTCCTCCAGGCTCTTTCACTTGTCCAGCTAAGTCCCACAGCCAACTGACAGTTTGAAGATGGCCCCAACGAAAGGTGCTGCCAAGAAAGTGGCCAGTGAGGAGGAGAAGAAGAAGCAGATTGCCACAACTGGCATGCCACTAAAAACTTTCCTTAGGACACTTGTTTAGAACAAATGGAAGTGCACTGAACATAAAACTAGAATCCAAATTGTTTCCGTTTCTTTTCGTCTTTTATTTCAAATTTGACAGAGGTGCACAGAGAGAGCTAACGCGTTTCGTTCCTCAAAACCACAACAGTTTTTGGAACTTTATCAGGACTTAGCCAATCACGAAGCAGTGTATATAAATCTTACTCAAAGGTAATAACACTTGGTGCTTCTTAAAAAACAGAGATCTTCATCAGACAATGCTTGATAACAAACCTAAAGAATCATACTGTTAATCAAAATAGTGGAGTGCAGTGCCGGGTAGGAAAGCATTTATTCCGTATTATATTCCAATTTCATAATTCATTAGGTCGGCTGGCATCTGAGAATGAAGACCTGACCGCGTATCACGGTGGTCGTATTACTTGATGCTGACCTAATGAATTATGAAATTGGAATATAATACTGAATAAATGCTTTCCTACTCAGCACTGCATCACTGAAGCTGGTAATATGGCTGAAGTCTGGGTCAATTTTTTTTACAAGCACGTGTTAATTTTTCATGCGCTTCCACTATTCTGATTAACAGTATGAAGTATGAAGTTCCAAAAACTGTTGTGGTTTTGAGGAACAAAACGCTTTGGCTGTCTCTGTGCACCTCTATCAAGTTTGAAATAAAAGACGAATAGAAACGGAAAGAACTTAGACTTTTGTTTTATGTTCAGTGCACCTCCATTTGTTCTAAATATGGTAAGAATCTGTAACCAGTGTCATCAAAGGGTGACAGGTGCTGGAGTTTTGTGCACGACAATCCTGATAAGGTAGCAGTAAAAGAGTGAAGTGCTAACCAATTGGTCCATCACCTTGTATTCATTATTTTCTTTAGGAGACTTGTGCCTGCTGCACCGTTCTCTTGGGAGCAAGCAGGGAGCAGCACTCCTGCATCAATGGCACCACCACAACCTTAGCCCAAGGCTATGTCTCTTGGCGAGGCAACCACTCTAATCATGGTAACGAGCAGTGAGTCTGAATTGGATGTCTCTCAACCACAAACTAGTACCCTATCATGGCAGAAAACTGAGCAAAGTGGACAACAGCAGCCACAGCCAGCAATAGTAGATCTTCCTGAAGTAGGAACAGATCAGGAGGTTGAGCTTCCTGCTGAGCAAGATGTACCTCGTATTGAACCATTAGCTTCCAGATCTCTAGCAAGAGATAGGAGGGTACTCCACCATTTTCCCCAAACCCCCTTCTGGATGGACATGTATCTTTCATATTTCTAAGGCCCCCACTGAGACCTTCACCTACCACTACCTCAGTTGAAGTACACAGTTCAGAGAGGCAATAGATGGCGCACCTATCTACCTCCAGTGTTTCTACATGCATTAGCAGTGATAAACTAAGAAAGTTCTCCTCTCCAGTTTGGGATTTCTTTACAATTAGCATGCAAGATAATAGCATTGTAATATGCTCCATTTGCCAAATGAGTGTTCGTCGAGGTAAACCTGGTTCACACTGTGGTACTGGTGGCCAATGACCCATTTGAAAAAACATCACAGAATCCAGAGGGAGGTGCACCTTAAGCAAATTGCTGCAGGTGGTGGTGGTGATGAGTGAGGGGAATCAGCTACAATCAGGTGAAGGGGATGAGGACGAAGAGGGTGACGGCCTTAAGCAAAAGATCCCTGTCCCCAGAATCACCCGCCTCAGCAACCTTATAATGGCACAAGATTCAGTTGGAGACACCACTGCATACAGTGACTGCTGCAAGATACACATTGAGACTAACACCGCCTGGTTCTATCTTGAAGTCACCTGTGTCAGTGGCACCACAAAAAAAAAAATCCAAGCTATAATAACAGACATGTTCAGGCTGGAGGGGCCCTACAAATGCAACCACCCAATGGCACATTTCTACAATGGGAAGCTAGCTAAAATGTCAGTTCTGGACCTCCCTTTTTTCTTTTATGGAAGGAGTGGGATTTTCAGAATTTGTGGCAGCCAAATGGAAGGATCCCAGCCTGACCTATTTTGCCAGAGTTGCTTTTCCATCGCTCCATCATGGTATGCTGCAATTGGTTGGGTAGACTTTGCAGCAGAGTGCTGTTCACACTATCCACCTGATTACAGACATGTGGACCAGATGTCAAGCCACTGATTACATGTGTATCACTGCACACTGGATCTCCTTTGTAGGGGTTAGGCAACAGCTATCTGCAGGTCTCAGCGCTGATGAAAATCTAAGGGTATTCGGCGGCTTGCAACAGCAGCCAGAACTGAATTTGTTGCTATGGACAATGGCAATAATATAGTTAATTAAACTAAATATAATAGGCTACTTCAGGGTACTTTGTTTGGCACATTGCATCACCTGATTGATCAGGGCTTTCTCAAAGAAGACAGAGTCTGCAATATATTGACCACCCGCAGAAAGAATCTGCACTAATTTCAGGCCTGCTTTTAAAGCCCAAAAACATTTGAGGATCATACATCATGCTAATAGAGTACCAGTTAAAGCCCTCATGCAGAAGGTGCCAACATATTGGAACACAACCTATTACATGCTGCAAAGTCTGATTGAGCCGTACAAACCAATCAATGACAGTGTAATTAAAAGAGGAGGGGATGCAACTGGGAAAAGAATTGCCATGGAGATGGACAAATGGGGCCTAGTAAAATGCCTCACACAGATGCTACTTCCTTTTGAGGTTTTCACCGAGGAAGTCAGCAAGAAGGACAGTACGATGAGCCAATCTATCCAGTTGTTGCATGTGCTATAGGACCAGTTAAAAAAAAGTGCTGAAAAGTGTTGCAGATGTAGAGAGCAGCGCAGAAGTGCATGGCTTGGTTGAGAGCTTAATTCTTCATTTGACTGTTAATCTAAGGCTGCCAAAGGCATTGCATCATCAAACGTCTACATCTGTGGCCAAAATACTGGCCCCTTGCATTACTTTTTCTGAAATTAATGTTTCACTATATGAGACGTTGATTGTTGATCAAGCGAGAGACCTGGAAGAAGAACGGCTGGAAATAAAAGTCCCGGCCAGATGTTATGGGGTGCAGCTTTAAACTTCTAGAGATAGATACAAAGATACATTTACAGGTTTACACATGAGTAAATCAATGCATGTAAGTGTCAAGCTCTGTACAGAGACCCAATGTCAACCCAGGTACTGGTTCCTGCTCCACCTGGATGTCTGATCATCACTTCATACGCCGTGAATGCAAGAGCGAAATGCCCACTGCACTACTGGTTGCTGTTATGAGCACAGAATTCACTAAGCAGTGTTCTCAAGCTGCGGGCTGTAATTGTAAATGAGATGTGACAAAACACACATAAACGAGATGTGGGTAACTATGACAATGTCACAACACACTCGGAATAACAATGCAGGCACCCCGAGCGTGCAGTTCTCAAGATTCGTTGTATCAACAGCTCCATTGGTAAGCATTAAATCAAGGCCTGTGCGTTCATGATACGTTACCACTGCTGGAATTGCTTACTTTCTCCTACTTTTTGTTCACAGGTGTGGTACACTGGAAAGCAGGGCTGATAGCCGAAGAAGCTCTTGCACCACAGCTTGTAGGCACAAGGGCTGCCACTGCAGGATCAAGGGAACTGATCCAATCTCTTGCACTCAGGTGGATCTCCAGACAGCAAGCAATGCATTCATAAATGGGTGTGGTTTCAATAGCCATTACTTCCGACCTCGCCCATTGGATCTCATGAGACATGCGAGGTCCCAACCTAAATAAACAAGCACAAACCAAGTCAAGGTCCAACAGGGAACGTTAGCTGAACAGTCCCTGGTCAAAAATGGGCAATGCAAATTAAAGGTAGCACTGAAATACAACAATAAAGTAACATTGGCAGTGTAGATGACTGGGTGTTACCGGGTTCATGGTCAGTACATGGTCAGTGGAATCACAAATTAGGCACACACATGAGGTCAAGCCTCAAAAGACCGGCAGTTTCGACAGTAAGTTTACACTTTTACCCCCTTTTACCACCTTTGGCTAGTATGAATGAATGAATGAATGAAATAATGTGTAAAGCGCGACAATGCCCTGGGGTGTCTAGGCGCTACCTGAAACATATGTTTATTCTGAAGAAATGAATACAGTTATGTTCTAAAGAGCCATGTTTTTTAGGTTCTTCCTGAATTTTAGTAAGATTGTCTTTCTCTAGAGAAAAGTTGGAAGAGTTTTCCAGAGTTTTGCAGTGGTAGAGGCAAAACTCTTTCCGCCCAACTTGATTGTTTTTATCCCAGGTAGAATCAGATTCCTAAGTTCTGCTGATCTTAGAGGCCTAGCCGGGACATATGTTTTCAGAAAGCTTGCTAGTTGAATTGGGCCTGTTTGATTCAATGTTTTGAATGCAATGCAAAGGGATTTGAATTGGATTTGCTTTGCTACCATCAGCCAGTGCAGCTGCAGAAGGACGGAGGTAACTGACTCAGATTTAGGAATACCCAGGAGAAATCTGGCTGCAGTGATTTGGACGATCTGCAATTATTGGATACTGCATTTTGTTGTGCTGGTGACCAGGGCATTGCAGTAATCCAGTCTTGATAGGATCAGGACTGAGATCACTGTTTTCCTGAGTTCTACTGGGATTGAGGGTAGGATCTTCCTAATCATTTTTAGTATGAAGTGGCAACTCGAAGTGGTGGAATTAATTTGGGCCATAAAGGATAGATTGTTATTCATGATTACTCACAGATTCTTTGTTTTTAAGACAGGCGTGGGTGGTGGTCCTAATTTGGCTGGCCACCAAAGGGTGGTCCTGAATTGAGGGTTATTGCCAAAAAGTAGGACCTCTGTTTTGGACAAGTTGAGTTTCAAGTAGGAATTTTCTGACATCAATATCCCAATGTGACTCATGCAGTCTTGGAAAATCGCTGGTAGTAGAATTGCAGGAATCACTTACAGAGACAAAAAATGGTGTATCGTCAGCATATGATACCAGGGCAGATCCGTGACTTTTTATTAATCTGGCCAGTGGGGTGAAATATAGGTTGAAAAGTGTGGGGCTCAGGGAGGAACCCTGAGGGACCCCACATGGCAGTGAGAAAGGGGAGAGACAAAATCACCTAATGCGACCCACTAAGATCGATCGGATAGGAAGGAGCCTAGCAGTGAGAGCGCCTTGTCCCTGATCCTGATGGTTGCTAAAGGGTCCATCAGCAGCCCATGACTAACTGTGTCAAAGGCCGCTGACAGATCTAATAGGATCAGGGCCATGCTGCCCCCACCTTCCAGCATCCGTCTGAGCTCCTCAGTGGCCGTGTTCATCGATAGCTCTGTGCTGTGAGGAGCCTGAAACCCAAATTGGGAAAATCCAGAATTTTGTTGTTAGTGATGTAAGTAGACAGTTCTAAATTAATAGGCCAGTTCTTTCATAGCTGCCCCATGCCAAGTGTGATAGTTTGTGACAGGTGAATTGAGGTCCATGGGCAGATTCGGATGATATATATAAAGTTGGGAGGTTAGTTTATTGGCTTCAACTTTGCTCCAAGGCTGACTAATAAAGGATTCTGCTGTCTGTTTGCGATATGACCTTTGTGGGGGCCTAATTTTAAAAAGTACCACAAAGTGGTCTGACCATGTTAATGGGAGAGAGTCTATCCAGCTTATGTGTGGGTTGTCTGTAAAGATACCATCCAGACAATGGCCAGCGGTGTGTGTGCTTCACCTTTGACCAGTTGATGAAATCTAAACTGGGCATTTGATCGAGTAAGGTTCTTGTGTGTAGATAGACAGTTTTTTCAAAGCAAAAATTTAAATCACCAACAAAAATATAATCCGGATGATCTGCTTTGAGAGATAGAAGAAGCTCAAGATTATCAATGAAGAGGGATTTGGAGTTGGGCAGCCTATAAAGAAGAATTCCATTAAGGGAGTACTGTTCATTCAATTCCACTTTGAAGCTCATAGCTTCACATGCTGGGTTTCCAGAGATTTTTAACGTGTGTGATTTAAACTTGGAGTTTAGAATGGCCACTCCGCCGCCCTCTTTCTTCTCCACTCTATTCACGTGGTGAATTTTAAAGCCCGGGGGAAGAGACAAGGATAGATCGGGGTCAGAGCAAGCCTCTGCCCATGTTTCTGTCATGAAGGCGAGATCTATCTTGTGTGTTTCTAGAAACTCTAAAAAATGAACAGCGTTTTTAACTAAGGATCTGGTGTTTATCAAAACTCAAGACATGGCTGGCCTACTATTTCCTAGTGGGAGTGCTTCATTGAGTTGGCTTGAGGAAAAAGGGAAGGCTACAGGAATCGCTGGGTGTTATGTCCTGAACAGAGTAAGGGACAAAAATCAGTCTGGGCATGTCTTACCAGCTTTTTGAAATGTTTTCAAGGTCTCGGCAGAGAACTGAAATGGCTGGCTAGGTCCAGTGTGTTCTGGGACAAAACTGGCATTGTGGCTGGTGCTGTGCGTGTTCCGTGTGCGGACGGGCGCATACAGGCCTGCCTTTGGCACGCCTTTGGCGCGCCAGCGGCATGCCTGCTGGGCGGATGCACTCTTCATCTGTTTTTAAGGACCATGCAATGGTTGGGGGGCATGGAGGGGGTGTGGTCACGGGCGCTATAGAGCACGTGGGCTCAAGTTTAAAAAGCAGATTTTTAAAACGTGAAGGCAAAATAAAATGGGACATGGGTCCAGCTACACTGGCCTCACTCACATGCTCCCTAGTGAGATGTGGCTACTGTGAAAGTAAAATAAGTTAAAACAACAGGGCGAAATGCAAAACATAAACAGAATAAAATGCCAATCAAAGATGGTGAACTTGATTGGAGCCAGGCAATTCCCCGGCACACTAGTCACTATTTGCAAGTCTAAAGTTGCTGAAAAATGAAGGCTTATAAGTCTCAACCACTGGAATGGGGATGCAGTCAAATGTATTAAGTTATTAGTCAAAAAGGAGCATTAGTAAGCCAAGCACTGCATATGGTCAGCCAATGATACTGTAATACCCTCCCAGAGAAAGAAATAGAGTCAGGTATTTAAAATAGAAAACCATTGAAAATTTTAGCAAGCTAAAAAATATCATTAACTTTAAAAAAATATTTATATATGAAATTGAATGTTACATAATAAGTAAACACAAAAAAAGTACCATAGATGGGATTTAAAAAAAAAGTCTTTACATTTTATATTTAGTTTTACATATCGAAATGAATTTTATAATTATGTAAAAATAAGTTAATAGTGAATCTCCAAATGCTGTTGGAGTTCTCTGCAACCAGGGCAGAAATTTCCATATGGTAAAGTTTATGGAGAAGAATAAAACTTTATGAAAAACATAGAATGAAATATTTAAATTGAAGTGGTAATGTTAAATGATCCTATATATTTATTTTGATTTAAGAACAATATACAAGTTACAACAAATTTAAAATGCAATTATTTTGAATGTGTTAAATTAAACTAAATATTATTTATCTGAGGTTTAAATTATCAAAACCAATTCCTATATAAATTAATATATTATATATTCATAAAAATACAGTTCCACTTCCAAGATGACCTCTAATTTTGGTCATAAACAGTATTTTTGAATGTACAGCTCAATATATTGATTTTTTCCTGCAGGAACATGCGTGTAACTTATACAAGCTACAGATGATTTCCTAAAAAGAATATACAACATTCTTCAGAGCTATAAGCATCATCTAATGACATTGGCTGTAACGTCGCTCCATATGAGCATCAATCATCAGGATGGTTTAAGAGCTGTCGAATACTATCTTAGAAGCAGACCATTGAGATTATATGACAATAGCAAAATGCTATTATTCATGATTAAATGGTGTCTGAAAAACAATTTCTTTAATTTTACTAGTGAAATCTTTCATCAGCTACGTGGGGTGGCCATGGGTGCTTGCTTCTCCTCCAGCTACATGTGTTTACCGATGGGCTGTTGGGAGGAGCGGGTACTCATAGTTGGCCATAGCATAGTGAACTTTGGTACAGACAGGTTATCTGTTGGCTTCGCTATATAGATGATTTATTCATCATCTGGAAAAGAACAACTGAAACTTCTGAGTTTGTAGAAAGTATTAACATCAACTCGGTCAATCTACAATTCACAGCACATATAACTATCCATCAAGTCGAATTTAAGATGCACAAGTTTACATGAAAAACAACAAAATAGAATCCTCACTACATAGGGGGAAAAGCTGGCAATTTCATACTGCATGCAACTCAAAAAATATACTTGAGGGTATTGTTCTTGTCATCTCTAACCTATTTAGTTTACTGGTTATTCGTAGATGTGGGTTATCAAAAGATTTTTGAGAAGTCGTCTCACCCTCAACTTATCGATGCATGCTTCATCATTTGACAATCTCTCACTCTGGGATAGAAGGAATGCCGCCCTGGCAGACTCGATCAGGAAAAGCTAGTTTATCCCTGGGAATTCTTATAAATCTCAGATCAGGACAATACAATGGGTACTGTTGTTTTGGGGGGACAAAAGTGAATATAAAATATACCTAAAGGTATATTCAAACTATTATTTATTCAACAAGTACCTCTGGTATGTTTAAAGACCTTAAAAAGAAGCAGTCATTAGTGGAATACAATAGTCACCGGACCTAGGATATACCAACATGTTGCAACCTCTGTATGAGCCAAAATGGTCTTTCTTCAGGGTAGAAAAATTATAGGGCAATGGTGTACATTCAAACCATGCAAGAGCGGTGACAAATTTGCACCCTACCAGTCCCTCTAACAGTTCAGAGAATACCCAAAGGGAACAAGAGAAAGGAAGGAGAGGGACAAGATCACATGTAATTGTGGCCCTGAGGAGTTTTTTCATTAAAACCTATCAATACTGCATATACGTTTCTCTTGACATATGAATGATGAAAAACCACCTTTTTGTTCAAATAATAGACAACTTGGTAGCAGTTGCTCTCACCAACCATAGTGGCAAACATTCAATTATGTATCAATTATATCTGCAGCATTTTTTTAAAATAAGGGGAGGAGGAAGGGGGGAAAAGGTGGGGGGAAAGAGCGACGAGAACCCATTGATTGAAAGGAAAAACAGTTATTGGACGTCTAATGCATGATGTACAGTGTACCACCGGACACTTGTTTTTTGCGCATGCTGCTCGGCACAATCACTTACTCCAGTCATATTAAAATGCAGGCTCCATAGCAAAGTGTAGGGGGCGCCTCCTCCATAGTCACACACTAATGGCACAAAATTGGTATTAGGAAGAAACAGAACAATACACATTTATAACATCATACTTATCCCATGGTAGCATTCCTTATTTTTATAATTTGGTGCTACTGTACTAACATAATTCCTCAATGCTCTTTGTTTTGCGGTGACTTACGTAAACTTACGATTATTTTTAGATATAAAAAAATTGATGTAGGCCATTGTGTGCTTGCTGGGGCCACAATTAATAGATGCTTAAAAGGACACCAAAAAAACAAATGCAAGACTAATACTGGCTGTGAAACGTGTCATTTAGCTTTAATCACAGTAAGCCTAGGTTCATTATTGGCTCTTTCAATTAAATCTTCATGTAGGCAACCGAGGTAATTTTTTACATAGAGGTGAAACCTCTACTTTATTGATCTGCCTACATTCTAAAACACAGGTGTGTTCCGCCCATGTGTGCCGATCATATGAGATGATAGTGTGACATCATCATGTAAAATGTTTATGCAGAGACTGTAAGGGGTGCTCTTAAGGGAACTTGGCAGGTGGTGCTTCGTTTTGAAATGTGGCACAACTGTTAACATGCATTCTAAGTTACAGATGTGTGCCCCCCTGTGTGCAGATCATGTGCTTTGATAGTTTGTTTAGCTTCCTTCAAATGCTCTGGCATGGGCTGGAGGAAGTACTCTAACAAAAAAAATATAGGGCTTGCGGAGCTTCATATTGAAGTGTTCCACCATGCTTTACATGTGGCTCCACTCACTTCGTCAGGAGATTGGGGCAATGTAGTCGCCTATCCTTACCCCCGGTCAACGACAAAGAGCAAACCATCAATAGTGCATTTAACATAATTTATATCAGGGTTTTATTTCATATGCTAGAGATGTTTCTGAATTTTGACAGCGATAACCTTTCTTGCTTTTTGCACAACTATAGAGGGTTAAAATGACAGCAACAGGAATGGAAAGAGTGGAAGTTTAGAGTTTTTGTATTGATAGTTACAAAACAGCAGGTTTTACTAATTAGATTTATTTTTAGGCAATCATTATATAAATTAGGAGTGCATTAAGCATAGGTGATATTTAGAGATAGCAAGCCCACCAGAGGCACAATTTTGTTAAAAATTAGAGATGAAAAGCATTTAAGTACCCAATGACATCAGCTAATGATATTTATAATGTTTAATTGCCTATTTTGCACATTTATATAATTATTTACTGTCTTTTGTCTATATTATGTCTATTTATATACATATATTTAAAGAGATAACAGTTTTTAATTTTAGTGCATATGTGACAAACTAAGTTCTTCCCACAACGTCTTTCTTTTAGAAAGGATGTTCATTACAGCATATTCTGTTGTTGGTGGCTACAAATCATATGCGCATTATAAAATGAATAGCTTATTTTGCAGCTCATATATGAAGAAGGCCAGTCATGACCAAAACGCCTCATGGCGAACAGGTTGCAATAAAATCTGCATGATTGCATCGGAGTCTGTGTGCCGGGTTTGATTTACAAATCCACGTAACCGGATTGGTGTTGATATTGACATATATATTTTGACGATCCAGATGCTCCTCCCAGGAGCTCCGCCCGTGGTTCGGTGGCGCGAAACAGCTGGTAGAGCTGAGCCGGCATTCAAATTCCAAAACCCAAAGTTCAATAACTCGTGCTCTTCAGAATCCAGTGTGAGGGTAGTTTATTAGCTCAAGGTTACGCGTTTCGGAAGAAACTTCCTTGATCACACAATGAGCCGGGTGAAAAACAGTGTAATACATAGTCGCGGTACTGAGGCTTAGAACATAGAAAGAGGACATGATGTTACTATTCAATTCAAATGCACAGAAACAGTGGCGGACATCTTTAAGTACCTGCTACATGATGGAACAGGATGTTCTGACTTGTATTTCATATTGCATATGTGCATATCGGTACATTTCGCTTCTATATTATTAAATTCATAACATAGAAAAAATGGAGGAAGAAAATGTAGACAGAAAAGAGTAAAAAGTAAAAAGTAAAAAGTAAGGCACATAAAGGTTAAACTCTCATTTGTGCTACTTCCGTCTATGTGGCAGAATCAGTAGATAACACTGCTAAGTGAGTTGGTTATCTATATATTGTGGCTTGTCCCCAGGTAGACAGACATGATCGCATAGGGCGGCAAGTGCATATTTATTTGATAGCCGTAGTGGTTAAATGAATTGTCTCTACCTAGGACCCGCGATGCTACACTCTGGCCCGAACATGTCGAATTACATGCTATGACCTCAGGAATTGCCTCTCACAATACTAGCGCCCAGTGGCGATTGCTACTCACGAATGAGCAGGGGCACACATCTGCATACTGTGCCAAAATATATCAATTCAATACTGTCGCCAAGTGGCAAACTCCTCTATAATACTCAGTACTGTCCAGAGACAAAAGATTGGTGGTGCTCTCTTCATAGAGGTGTTGAAAAGGTTAGGTGGCCAGTGAAGTGCCCGCGAAGTATCGGAGGGCCCCTTCCTTTCCTCCTGTAAAAGAAATGAGAAAAAGAAAAAGAAAACTGTTAGATTAAAATGTTAAAACTGTAACAATGTATCATACTATTAGTATACTACAATCATAGGGAACAATTTACAATTAGCAGTTACATTTAGCAGTTACATGTAGCAAAACATCACGGGTTTACGAAAAAGCTGGGAAAGTACTCCAGTGTCTATACATGTGTAAAGCATTATTCCTCGATGAGCTGTGTGGCCAGTTCCTCATCCACATTATGCACCTTGGGGTACCGGGTCTCAAGGTCTAGGATTCATTTGGATTCCTTTTTTCTAAGTTTGAGCTCCCTGTTCCCTCCTCTTGGGCTTCCTAGTACCTGTTCAATTACAAAGTAGCTGAGAAGCAAGCTGTTTGAAAGCCGGTACTCAGCAAAGTGTCTCGCCACCAGATAGTGAGGGTCCTTGTTGTTTATGGCCCTGAGATGTTCAAGGACCCTCTTTTTGGCCATAAGGGTGGTACTCCCTACATACCGTATCTGGCATAGGCATACCAAGTAGTATAGAACATATGTAGTTCTGCAGGTCAGAAACTGTGAAATAGTAATTTTCTTGTTCGAATCAGGTACCCTGAATTCCTTAACCATATGGCTCACCTTGCACGCTTTGCAATAGCTGCAGGGGTATAAACCTTTGAGGATGTGCATTGGTAAATAAAATACCGGACTGAATTTCATACGGAATCTTAAAATAAAGTAAATAGCTCAAAATAACAAGAGGCAGAATCCGTGGTATAAGAGGTTTTCTAATGGGCTTTATTCCATTCAAAATGGCCGACTCGAGTCGCGGCCTTCAGGTTCCGTCACCACGAGGGTTCAGGAAGTGAAGTACAATAATTTATTAACAGACATGTATTTTTATAATAAGTACATTACAATGAAACGAATGTAGAAGGCGTAACATTTGATAAGAAAAGTGACAAAACAGTGACATAATCGAAACTAGGCGTAATAAGGAATAAAAGAAACATGATTGGTTAGAATTATCAGACATAGGTGGATCTATAAGATAATACTTGGCATAGATGCGCGCGCAGCAGTATGACGTGTAATTGACGTGCAACTAGGGGGTGAAGGGGACTTGACATTAACTCTACATATGGAGACGAAAAGTCTGAGGGGTCAAGTCAACCTAATCCCAAATCATATCTAACATCCTATGTTTAAAGAACTATGTTATCCACAAGGAAGGACTCTCGGACAGAATCTATTCTATACTAACTGTGTGTGCGTGTACAAGCGTCTAAGTGTCTATATGAGATGCGAGGGGCAGAAAACTTTCCATGGCAACAGGGCTATGAATCACTTGCAGGAGGACGGAAAGGCTGAGTCCTCTGCTTGTGAGCTAAAGGAAATGTTTACTTAAATCACTAGACAGGAATGCATCGGCTGAAGAGCAAAATAGATAATTCGAAGGTGAAATACAACTTCTTGGCAGACAGGCGAAAACTGGCCGAGGCAGGCACCGTTAGCTGCACAGGGAGTAGGACAAAGTTCATGGATACAGATGCGGGCTCAAGCTGAAGCTGTCAGAGACAGAGAGCAGGGAAAGGCTTGAGGACAGAATCGGGCCTACTTGCCTGAACTGTAAAAATGGAGTAACTTAGCCATATAAAGTCGGTGGCCTTTCATACTTAGGAATCGAATATCCAGCCCATTGATGGCGGATCTGACAGAGAACATGTTGACGGTAGACACACATATGTTTGCGTCTTAGAAACTGGAACTGGAGGGAACATACATGTACTTGTAACATGCATATAGAACCGTTGGGGTCCAAGATAGGGGACATAACTGATCAGGAAAATCCACATTTCCACATTCCCTCCTTGTCCCCTTCTTGCCCTTCACGAGACATCAATCTTCATCATTCCATTGATTTGCTCATGGAGCATCATTTCTTCTTCCTTCCGGCATTCTGAACGGGAACTGTGATATGGAATGCATGATGTGGCACACAGACCACAAATCGCTGGTCCACATTGTAGGCATAAACAACAACTGAAGAGCATAAGAAGGCCAATACCTAGGAAGGATAGAACTCTCCATCCCCAGGCTGATATCACACTCCAAAACCACCCGGACCACGTCCAAGTGCCTGGATTCTCGTGTATCTGGCTTACAATCTTATGAAGGCGTGTTATAGCTTTATATACAGATGGCGAATTTTCTGGTATGAATATGCAGCAGCTGGATCCGATGACCCTGCAAGCTCCGCCCCTATCGGCCAGGATGACGTCAAGGACAAGACGATTCTGGAGAACAACAATTCTCATCACTGATTGTTCCTCTGTCAGATTGCCTAGGGCGGCTATAGTCTCGTTTACTACAGCTTCAAGAGTCTTGGTGAGTCTGCGTATCAGCTTACTATTTGATATAGTACCTATATATGGAAAGATACCTTTATTGAAATCTACATACTTGTCCCATGCTGTCTCAGTATAATCGACAACTGGGAGATCTCTTTGCTCTCTATTGTGTACTAAATGAACATTTCGATAATAATCAGGGGGAGCTAGGAAAACAGGTGGCAAAAGGAATGCTATGTAACAGGTACCATCCCAATCTAGAGGCAGACGCATATATGCCGTCTGACCACATATGAAGTAAGAATGGCGAGAAGCTCTAAATGAAGATTTACCTTGATCACTATATTCTACTGTAGTAACGCATTGGCTATGGCCCATATGTATGGAACCAACTTTTCTTACACATAATTCACCCTTAACTGGAAATACTGACATAGTGGGCAGAATTAGTTCAACTTCGGATTTGACATTCAGAATCATAAGATTAGGCGTAAAATTACCTAATTTATACACTTCATTTTCTAAATCAGTTCCTGTTCTACTGGGGTGACCCTCCTTATTAGGGTGACAGACTTTGAATAAAACTAGATTCAGATTTCCCCATATCCAATGTTGTTGATAAACTGCTGTGTCTGGGTCTATGGAATTTAATAAACTAAACCATGCTCCACAGGAGCCATTGTGTGTGAATGGATGTGGAAAGAAAGGCAGAACTCCTTTGTTATTCTGATAGGGAGGAAGTCGGCCACACACCCAACAATTGGTCGCATTACTAGTCTGATGGGAATGATGTAACATACTAATGAATGTGTTATTGCGCAGCGCAAGTCTATAGGACAACTCATGTGGGGGTAGGTCACTAAAAGAATGTTCATCAGTAACATTATAAACATGTCTAGAGATAGGATGATATATGTGCAAAATCACACTCGTAATAATTACTAAAATACTCAATAAAAACAAAATTAATAATGTCCTCATACAGTAGCTACGCAGTGATTTACAATACGCCTGTCGTTTCAACATTTCTCGGGTATTTTCTCTACTCAGGTCCAAGGGATACATGTCGGAGACAATTCAACCGCTTCACCTTGGAGAGGACTTAAACAATCAAATTGCTCGACTGTTTGGGCCTAAGCTTTAATTTATAGCACTGAGAGTCATTCTGTTCAACAAAAGGAAGTTTTGAATCAGTCTGTGAGGGAGTGCAGGGCACAGTGTCTATATCTGAAGGTAGTCCATGAAATTTTTTGACGTGACTTGAATGAATCCACCCTTTGCGTCCCTCGATCTTCACGGCTGTTCTTGTGGTCAACAGGACCAACTTGGGTGCTTTCCACCTGGGCTCCAGTTGACTTTTCCTGTCGAAATTTCTCACAAAGACAAGATTACCCGGAACAACGTCATGGGGTTTCGCCTCAGTGTTGTCGGGAAAGGCTGCAGCTACCTGTGAACGAGAAGATTGTAGTGCAGACATCAAGGAAGCCAAGTAATCTGTCAGCATGTTACAGTCAATGTCAGTTATTTTGCGTGGTATAGGCGTCCCCCACATATTCGGTGGTCTACCAAAGATCACCTCATACGGGGATAGCCCTGTTCTAGAGTGTGCTACCATTCTCATGTAAAAGAGTGCAACTGGTAATGCTACTATCCAGTCGACACCTTTCTCTCTACATATTTTGGACAGTCTGATTTTCAGTGTCTGGTTATGTCTTTCTACGAGACCTGCTGCCTCGGGGTGTCGGACACAGTGGAATTTCCACTGATATCCCAACAAGAGTGAGACATGTTTCATTAATTCGGATGAGAAAGGCTGACCGTTATCTGAATATACAACACGTGGTAAACCGTACCGTGGGAAGAATTCTCGAACTAGCTGCTTGGCAGTAGTCGGGGCAGTGTAATCTGATACGGGATACGCCTCTGTCCAACGGGAGAGAGCGCAGACAACTACGAGAACATATTTGAATCCTCGACAACGTTCCATCTGAATATAATCCATCTGGAGGACTTCAAAAGGATGGTCAGGAGGCTGAAATCCACCCTGCTCTACGGGAACACTCTTTCCTGGATTAAACTGACAACATATCATACAGGTACGAACTTTTTGTTTAGCTGCTGCTCGTAAATGTTTGTTGAACCAAATGTGCTGAATGCTGTCTAGCATAGCCTTCTCTCCTAAATGTGCTGGACTGTGAACTGTAGCTATAATGGCTTGAACCATGGAATCAGGGAGAAACCATACAGATTTCTCCTTCGTCATCCATCCTTGATCTGTCTGGATCCCTCCTAGTTCCGTCCACTTCTTTATTTCTTCTGCTGTGGCATGTGTCTGTATGTCAATTACGTCAAGTGCGGGATCCTTAATTGTCATACACTGTGTTGGGGTCTGAACTATTGGCTTTGTCATGTCTAATGTGCGATTCTGAGCAGTCTGTTTAGCTGTTCTGTCAGCTAAATTATTGCCTTGAGAAATGGTATCAGTAACCTTCGTGTGTGCTTTACATTTCATAATCGATATAGCAGTGGGTAGATGTATTGCGTCTAACAAGGCATGAATGAGGGGCCCGTGCTGAATGTGGGCACCATGGGACGTTAAATAACCTCTCTCTCGCCATAGCACGCCGAAGTCGTGTACAACTCCGAATGCATAACGTGAGTCAGTGTATACATTAACTTTCTTATTTGTGGCTTGAATACAGGCTTGCGTTAGAGCAATAAGTTCTGCTGCTTGGGCTGACAGAGTATCTATACAATGTGTCTCAATAATTTCAGTGTCTGTTGTGACTGCATACGCGGCCACTAAATCTCCTGTACTTGTTCTCATGCACGATCCGTCTACATACAACGTCAGGTCTGGATCTAACAATGGAACGTCTGTCAAGTCTTGTCTAGGTTTCGTCTTTATTTCAATGATTTCAACACAATCATGAGCTAGTGGGTCTGTTCCAATTACAGGTAATAGTGTAGCAGGATTCAATGTATTACACCGTCGGATCTCTATGTGTGGTTGAAACAATGTCAGTTCATAACCGGTAAGTCTTGCTATGGTCAAGTGTTGTGTTTGTGTTCGGTTCACAAGAACCTCTACTGCATGTGGTACTTGTACTATCAATGGGTGTCCTAATACTATGGCATCGCTTTGTCTGATTGCTAAAGCTGTCGCTGCCACTGATTTCAGGCATGCAGGCAAAGCCTGAGCTACGGGATCTAATGTACTGGAGAAATAAGCACATGGCTTGCGTGATCCTGCTTGATCCTGAGTGAGTACTGACAAGGCAGTACCTTCGCGTTCTGTAACAAAGAGTGTAAAATGTTTGTTATAACATGGTGTTGCTAAAACAGGTGCTTGACATAAAGCTTTCTTTAGGCTTTCAAAAGCTTGTGTATGTTCCTGAGTCCAAGGGAGAACAGTCGATGTGGCTGCCTCCTGTGTGGTTAACTGAATGAGTGGTTTTGCTAGAAATGCGTACTGAGGGATCCACTGCCTACAATATGAAGTGAGGCCTATGAAAGCCCGCACCTCCTTTTGTGTCTGGGGTATTGACATGTTAGCAATTAACTGGATGCGATCTGGTGTAAGCTGCCTTCCCTCCTTGGACAGCGAGTGACCAAGATAAATAACTCGCTGAACACAGAATTGCAGCTTAGAAGGGGACACCTTGTGCCCCTTGTCGGCTAGGAAATGTAAAACCGTCAAAGAAGCTTTTTCACATTCTGGCTCGCTTCTCGCGGTGATCAGCAGATCATCGACATATTGAAGCAGTGCAGTATTGACTGGCATGTGGATACTGTCAAGTTCTCGTTTCAGTGCTTGGCTGTAGATGCTGGGGCTTTCTGTAAATCCTTGAGGAGCGCGTGAGAATTTAAAGCTGCGCCCATTTAAACTGAATCCGAACAAGTATTGGCTTTCCGGATCTATTGGGACGCTGAAAAAGGCATTCTTGAGATCAATTACAGTAAAAAATGTTGCTTCGGAATCAATTGCTGTCAACAATGATGATATATCAGGGACCACAGGGAATTGTGGTACAATACACTTGTTTAGTTCACGCAAATCAATAACCAATCGGTACACTGGTGGGGCAGTAGGATCAGTTCGTTTAAGAATCGGAATTATCGGTGAATTACATACATTGGAGTCTGTTTCTACAACTACTCCCTGGGCAATTAGCTCATCAATGATTTTCAGCAAAGCCACTACAGCATCATGCGGTAACTTGTATTGTCGCATTCGTGGTAGTACCACTCCTGCTTTCAATGTAACTCGATAGGGTGTAATGTTCATGCAGCCAACATCCGTAGGGCCTTGTGCCCATAGATGTACTGGTAAAGTCTGTAGTCGGGGATCCATGTCTCTAGACACATAGTGACCTTTAAAATCACGCAAAAACAACCTTACTCCTTCCGGAGAACAACATATTATGGCTCCTAGTGCTTTCAGAGTTTTAATTCCTAACAGATTTTCTGGGCATGATTTAGTAAGCAATAAATCTGTAGTTCGTGTCAAAGGTCCTATCGTAAGTGGTAGAGGCTGTGATACTTCATTAACAATAGGTTTTCCTGAAAAACCAAGGGAAACATTTTGAGAGCCTGAGAGGGGTGCCCCTGGAACTTCACTACGTTTTATGGTTGTTCGACTTGCCCCTGTATCGAGTAAGAATTTTCTATCTTGACCTAATAATTCACTATGTATATAAGGTCCTTCTTGATCTACAGGAATCTCGATAAGCGGTAAGTCAACTTCCCTCTCTAGGCTGGTTCATGCGTAACGCTGATACTCAGGGTATTCATACTGTGCAGTCTGATACATTTGTCGTGTTGTGGTTTGTGTGGCAGTAGCAGGCAACGGTGGTGCAGCTGGCACAAACTGTATGGGTTGCTGTGAGGCTGGCATAGACTGTTGCTGAACTGGCACGGACTGTCCATGCTGCATAGCTCCTTGTTCATTCTGATCTTGTCTAACTAATCGTGGTCTCTCTTTTGCAATACCTGTAGCTATATTACGTTTCAGGACTTGACAATCATGTACATAATGGCCTAGTTGTTTACAGTAATTGCAGGTTCCTTTTACAGGAACTGCAGAATCACCAGAATGTGTCACACCCTTTTTGTGACCATCTGCTGGTACTGTCTGAGAAACTAGCATTTTCATTTTTGTATCCTTCATGCGTCTATGCTCGTGTTCTTGTTCATCCCTAATTCTATTGTGATGATACTGTAACATTTGTAGCATTTGCGACGGAGTGTTACTTTGCCAGGTACTCTCGAATTTCAATATTCTATTCTTCACTGGGGGCAATGCATTTTCCACTAATTTTGTCACAAATAGATGTGGATATGAGTCACTACTTGCTTTTATACCACTATTTATACCAAAACATTTTTCAAATCGAGCATAATAATCGCTTGTGTCTTCATCTTGCTTTTGTTTACAGGCTGTGATTGCACCCCAATCTTCCTTTTTTGTAGTTAATAAACGTGGCAGTACCTGTACTAGTAAACCTGGTAATAGTTTAACTTTATCCCCGAGCCCTGAACCTGCAGCTCGGCCCCTTTCTTCCTCTGCTAATGCTGTCCAGTCTATCTTTTGGTCTCCCACTTCCCACTCTTTTTCTTTCAGTTTTTCATAAATGCCAGCAGGCAAAAGCACCTTTAATATCGTCATAATATCAGGAAAGGTGTACTCTCCCATCAGTAACATGTCTTTAATTTCTCGGTGGAAACCCGCTGGGTCTTTGTCATGACTAGGTACTACTTTTTTCATTTCTAATAATTCCATTTTTGATATGGGTGTGTAAACAAATACACGGTGAAACTCATTGTCTTCGCCTTTTATTGGGTGCACTTCCCGTAAAGGATTTTGTCTATCCATGTAGTACGGTGCTCTTTCTCTGGGGGGCAAGGAGAGAGAATCTGGATTTACAAAAAGGACGTACTGCTTACGTGACACTAATATCTCTTTAATTAGCTTGTTACTAGAACCTCTCCATCTGTACGTGAGTAGTTCCGTTAATATATCAGGTAAAGGACCAGGGTCAGCATGTTGGCTCTTATATAATATGAGGAGTTGCTGAATCATATATATTCCAGCTAAACGTTGTTCATCTGTACTGAGGTTAAAAAACGTGTGTGCTACGGTCTCATCACCGTATTTTTCAGGACTGTCAATCCAGTGAACGGCTGATCTGGCTAATTCTTGCTCATCTATGGAATCGAGGAGGTGATAACCCCTTCGTTCTCGTAGTATTTTATCTGCGGCTTGAAACAAATGTTCAGGAGACTTCAGATTCATTACAGGCGTCGGATACGTTCTGCTATTATTTGGACATACAGAGTGTATTGGATCAGAAAAACATCTAGTATTTTCACAAGATCTTCCTCTGCCTACATAGGCTATGGTCTCTGACTGTCTTGCAGAGTTCCCTAATTCGGACACTTCATCTTGCTCAAACTCGTCTGTTCCCAATCTTTCTTCATGAATACGCTCTATTTCTTTACGGATTTTTCGGCACATGGCTATTATACAATTTTGCTTATCGTGTCTCCCTTCCGATATATTCTGACTCCATTTTGTAAGAATGAGCATTGCATTCGGGTCTACCCCCGGACGATCTTGATTTCTGATCACACAGTTTATGAGGAAACGTAACAGTTCCCCCTGTATTTCTACTTTCTGGAATTCCATAGCTCTGTTAATACATCCTGGATCTCGTCCTGTTTGAACAAAATGATATATGTTATCCAGATGCGTAGTCATTCCTGGTAACTTTGCTAAATACTCTGCGGCTCGCCTGATACGTAATGATGCCAGGACCATTTCGTCCTCTTTACCGACCACGGGGTCATATCTACAATTTACAAGGAGTTCCTTAAGCGTACGTTCATTTACGAATTTTGGTGTACGTGAATGTGTTGACTCTTGAAAGACAAGTTTATTTATTCTAGGTGGTGTAAAAGTACTGCTAGCACCTCCCGTGGCCCCATCTGGGGCGTCGGGTGTGAAAGGGTTCGTCGAACGTGACACAGCAACTATGGGTGTTGATACCTCTGTAGAGTCGACTGCGGAGACAGATGCGGAAACAGATGTGCTTGCCGACGCTTGTGTCGGAACTTGCTGTTGCACTGGGACAGATACCTGATCCTGACGTTGAACCCCTCCGCCAGACGGTCTATGTGGTGTGGCGTTAGCATACTCGGGAGCTGCATCGTCTAGATATGAGGAAAGAAAAACATCTTCTGCGGTTCTGGGAAGCCCCTTTGGATGTACCTTAATTGGAAATAACGGGGGTGGCAAGTCTTTTGGCATCTCTGTAACAGCCTTAGGTAGTCCTTCGGCTAGAAGGGGATACATACCATTCATAAGAGCATTTCTTTGTCTATTCACTTGTTCTGATTTCACTCGGATACCTTCCTCAATTAATAGATTTTCTTGAACTTTATTTGAACTTTCTTTACTCCTCTCTTCTTGTCTACGTGCTTTTTCTGTTCGTCTATGAGATTCTTTACGCCATAACTCAACAGCGTCTTTCTGTGACTGTCTGACCCTTCTTTTCCATAACTCTTCCTCCACTTTCATGATGCACTCTGCATCCCAGGTTCCCGCTGCGGGCCACCTTTGACTTTCCGGTAACCCCTTGGTATAATCTACCCATAGATCAAGAAACAATATGGCATCTAAGCCATGCTTATGGTACATGAAATGTCCTGGAGTGTCTCTAGGAGGAATAGGAACTGCTTCTTCAAGCACCCCTTTTCTGGTAGTAATCTGTCTTAACTTCGAGAAGAACGGCATATTGACAACTGATCTGATACTTACTCTTGAACTTGCTTAATACGAGAAACACAATAATGAACAGTGAACAATGAACAGTCATTCATACCACAATATGCAAGACATTTCTGAATACTTTAAACATTAAACATTAAACATTATAACAATGATCGACAATGATGACAGTCTGCCTAACTAATCACCACGCTGAATTCTTGACAATAACTGAATACTTCGGAATACTTGATATACTGCTAAACAGTACATATACACTGCTAAACAGTGCAGACCGGATTTGTGTACCCAAATCCGTCTTGACCGGCACAACCTATGTGCGCGTCAACACGCCTCCCCGGCGATGGTACTCACCGAGTAGCTCCTTGAAACGGAAGGCCTCAGAGAATGGACAGGACTCGATAACTGCGGACATCGGACCCTCTGGACGTCGGGATTTCGGAAAACCTGGTGGGCCTCTGTATACCTCGGATCTTGCTCTCTCAGCTAGGCTCTGGTCG
This sequence comes from Triturus cristatus, assembly GCF_964204655.1. Taxonomy (NCBI): domain Eukaryota; kingdom Metazoa; phylum Chordata; class Amphibia; order Caudata; family Salamandridae; genus Triturus; species Triturus cristatus. The sequence goes on from NC_140589.1 coordinate 1,571,800,129, forward strand.
GGATACTTCGCACTTCTCACCGCCTCGTCTGGGTTGATCGCAGCCTCAGTCGCCCCCGCTTGACCGGAGGGAGCTTACAGGAAATCCTGCTGGTACGCGTTTATGGTCCGTCCAGCTGTGGCAGGAGACCGGGCCTGCAACGCACCGCCGGCGCGTGAGATGAGAAAGTGTCCCTGTTCGGGCGCCATTATGTGGTAAATAAAATACCGGACTGAATTTCATACGGAATCTTAAAATAAAGTAAATAGCTCAAAATAACAAGAGGCAGAATCCGTGGTATAAGAGGTTTTCTAATGGGCTTTATTCCATTCAAAATGGCCGACTCGAGTCGCGGCCTTCAGGTTCCGTCACCACGAGGGTTCAGGAAGTGAAGTACAATAATTTATTAACAGACATGTATTTTTATAATAAGTACATTACAATGAAACGAATGTAGAAGGCGTAACATTTGATAAGAAAAGTGACAAAACAGTGACATAATCGAAACTAGGCGTAATAAGGAATAAAAGAAACATGATTGGTTAGAATTATCAGACATAGGTGGATCTATAAGATAATACTTGGCATAGATGCGCGCGCAGCAGTATGACGTGTAATTGACGTGCAACTAGGGGGTGAAGGGGACTTGACATTAACTCTACATATGGAGACGAAAAGTCTGAGGGGTCAAGTCAACCTAATCCCAAATCATATCTAACATCCTATGTTTAAAGAACTATGTTATCCACAAGGAAGGACTCTCGGACAGAATCTATTCTATACTAACTGTGTGTGCGTGTACAAGCGTCTAAGTGTCTATATGAGATGCGAGGGGCAGAAAACTTTCCATGGCAACAGGGCTATGAATCACTTGCAGGAGGACGGAAAGGCTGAGTCCTCTGCTTGTGAGCTAAAGGAAATGTTTACTTAAATCACTAGACAGGAATGCATCGGCTGAAGAGCAAAATAGATAATTCGAAGGTGAAATACAACTTCTTGGCAGACAGGCGAAAACTGGCCGAGGCAGGCACCGTTAGCTGCACAGGGAGTAGGACAAAGTTCATGGATACAGATGCGGGCTCAAGCTGAAGCTGTCAGAGACAGAGAGCAGGGAAAGGCTTGAGGACAGAATCGGGCCTACTTGCCTGAACTGTAAAAATGGAGTAACTTAGCCATATAAAGTCGGTGGCCTTTCATACTTAGGAATCGAATATCCAGCCCATTGATGGCGGATCTGACAGAGAACATGTTGACGGTAGACACACATATGTTTGCGTCTTAGAAACTGGAACTGGAGGGAACATACATGTACTTGTAACATGCATATAGAACCGTTGGGGTCCAAGATAGGGGACATAACTGATCAGGAAAATCCACATTTCCACATTACAAAGTAGCTGAGAAGCAAGCTGTTTGAAAGCCGGTACTCAGCAAAGTGTCTCGCCACCAGATAGTGAGGGTCCTTGTTGTTTATGGCCCTGAGATGTTCAAGGACCCTCTTTTTGGCCATAAGGGTGGTACTCCCTACATACCGTATCTGGCATAGGCATACCAAGTAGTATAGAACATATGTAGTTCTGCAGGTCAGAAACTGTGAAATAGTAATTTTCTTGTTCGAATCAGGTACCCTGAATTCCTTAACCATATGGCTCACCTTGCACGCTTTGCAATAGCTGCAGGGGTATAAACCTTTGAGGATGTGCATTGCCAAATTTTGTTTTTCAGTGATATCGCCATGCATCAGGATATCTCTGAGACTATGGCCTTTGTGATACGTGATTCTAGGTCTATCTCTAATTCTGGGGCCCACTATGTGATCGCTCTTGAGGATATTCCAATTCTCACTGAGAATTTTCTGTACTTTGTGTGAATTGTTGTTAAACGTGAGAATGACTCGTGTCGCAAGGGGCTCATTCCTATTTTTTTTCCTTGCAATGTGCTCTGCCTATCAATGTTTTTCAGTTTGGAAACAGCCTTGTTGAGTGCCCACTCCGGATACCCCCATTCCCTGAAGGGTGTAATCATGACATTTTCTTCTGCCTGATAGTTCACCTCTGTGCTACAATTTTTTCTCGCTCTCAGCAACTCCCCATATGGTATGCTCCATTTCAGGGTTTCTGGGTGGTGGCTGAGAGCGTGGAGGATACTGTTGCCTGCTGTATCTTTACGAAACAGTCTCATCTTCAGGGTGTTATTGACAGCTTTGACTTTAATGTCCAGGAATTCTATTTCCTCCTTGTTGATATTTTGTGTCAGTATGATGTTATATGTGTAAGTATTAAGTAAGTATTACATCGACCACCTCTTCCTGATATGGGAGGGGAGCGAGGAAGAAGCCATAGAGTTCATTCGCAAACTTAATGCTAACACATGTAACATCATACTGACACAAAATATCAACAAGGAGGAAATAGAATTCCGGACAATGGAATAGAAACCTCTAAACCGGCCTATAAAATTAATTAGCTGATCTATTCAGATTCTGCATTGCCAAATTAACATACCAATTTTCATTTCATGTTATAACATTATTTTCATAGAACCACTGTCAGTCCATTAGAGTTTTAGTACATAGAATAATTTGTATTTCTTTTTTTCTTTATATGTGTTTTATAATTTACACATGACTTAGAACAGACAAAAATATTTTTTTGCTTTTACACTTATAATTTTAGTGCAGACATGTTACATGGTTAATATAAGAAGAACATCCTAGACATCCGAGACGTAAAAAAGCATTTGCTAACCATTCATACTTACATTCATGCAAAAAGGATAAAGAAAAAAAGGGTTTTTTTCCTAAAAGAAAATTGGAAAAAGGGGAAGTATAGGACCATTGGATTGGTCAAGATGGAAGATGTCAGTCTTCAATATCACTGTGTTGGAAGCAATGTCGCGGTCAACGCGCGTTTCAGTGGGAGACCACCTTCTTCAGGACCAACCGCATAATGTTAAAAGATGAGATATATACAAAAGAAGTCTGGGTGTCTGCAAGAAAGACAAAGGGAAATGGCATTGGCAAGTAAAAGGGAATGCAATTGGTTTCAAAAGGAGATTACTTCCTCAATACATAACTATTCTACTACTTGAGTGCTCATCGTGCACCATAGACGTGTGTCAGACAAAGCTGTATAGATCATTCCAAGAAGGGTGAAATGTGAGACAAAGTCCGACTCTTGTGAAAACCATTGGTGTTGTAAGGGTAGAAGTTGAATGAAGGGAGGTGCCATAGGAAGACCCAAGATATATAATGCCAGATGTAAGCATGCAGCACCTAGGTGGTAATGCTTGGGGCAGTTACCTTGTGAGTCAAAAAGCAAATGGCATATGACCCGCTGTGAGTCGTCTGTACAGTACAGTACAGCGATACCAATTTCTAGAAGAGAAAGTGTTATAGTTATGCAGGCTAATCTTTATGGGGTTCTAATGGCTATAACTAATGTAAGAGCCAAAATACCTCAAACAGCTAAAATTGGAAGGTACGTTCACACTAGGAAATTAGTTATTGTATCTCCAAATATTTTTCTGAGATATCGGCTGCGGTAATGCTGCAAAAAAGAAAAGAAGACTTTTTTACAAAGCTAAACCATATCATATTTATCTATGAGATTAAGTATAATGTAGTGTGACCATGTGTATACCATGGACTTGGTTACCTTTTCAAGACATGAACTGATTCATGAGAGTAGAGCCAGGCAAGAGTTCGAGTCTCTCTGTGTTTTTAAAATGATTTCTGTTTATTTATTGTTGGTAAGTATATCCAATACCGACTAGTCTGTGGGGAATAAAAAGGTACATGTCATGGCGGTGTACCTGTCCCTGATATGGTACACATACTGTATAAGTACATTATAGAATGAAAAATCAGCAGGATTGATAAAGATTTTGATGGCGTACTATCCCGTAGTGGCAGTTGTTGGAAACTGTGAACCATTCCCAAATTTTACGTACTCTATGCATGCTATTGATATGACGAGACACATAAAGTCACTAATGTGGCTTATATCAAAGAACTATATTCCAATATATATGTATATATATCGGAGGTCGGCATATTCAGGCCCCAAATAATGCTAAAACTTTTGTGATGATCGGCGGCCATTTTTTAGGTTATAATAGATATGAGGAACCAACAGCGCATATAGATTGCAGTTTGACTAAAACGCTACGAAACCTAATGGGTGAGGCTACGATAAACTGAATTTGTTCCCCATTTAGACTATTGAGTTCATACCTGTTCACGTAGAAGCTTTGCCGAGAAGCATCAGTAACGAGCAGCCGAAGAGTTAGAATACGGATCTGACGTATTTTAACATGATCGTTTTCTCGCGAGACTACGAACCAGTACATTATGATTAAGGTGCATCCTCGTATGTTTGGACGCCATCTTGGAAGGGAGTTTGGCCATTCTTAGTCCTATGGTGAGTGAGCTAAAAGTGTGTATCGTAAAACATTCTAGGTGGTTTAGAATGTGAATATAGTGTTAATATTATGGTATGGAAAGATGGTTCTTCAATAGTGTCCAGACATAGAATACCTGTGAACAAAAATAGGCGCCATATTGGAATGGTATAAGGATACCTAGTTATTGCCATTTAGGATCAGAGCCCATGTAGAAATAAGATGAAAATGTTGTCGCAGGATATTGCTTCAATTCTACAGGGAAATTCGAGAGTCAGCCATATAAGTGGGTCAGCCTGAGTGTATTAGTTATATCTTAATCGATTGCAGCATGGATAGTATGAGCATATGGGCCCAGTCCAGGTAGATGTAATTATGTGATAATCCATGTTATCTCCTCATTGAGGCCCCTGCGGACTGTATCGCAGTAAAAAATCCAGAAAGTCTCTCTGTTTTTCCGCACCTTATTCATTTCTTGTCCTTGTCTCGAGACTACCTTTTCAAGGATCAGCCATTTCAGGTCATGTTCTCCATGGTTGTGATCAAGGAAGTGTTTAACCATGGGTGCGTGTTCCTTTCGAGTTCTGATGGCCGATTTATGCTCAGAGAGCCTAATTCGGAATTCACAGCCAGTTTCGCCTATGTAGCCCAGGCCACATGGGCACAGGATGAGGTAAATTACGTTATTACTTCTGCAATTTGTATGGCTTTTCAGCCTGCCACCTCTTGTACCATATGTCCATGTTTCCGTGGTAATTGCTGTTGGGCATGCATGGCATGTGCCACATCTATGATTACCTAGGATCTGAGGTAGTCCATCAATGGTGCTTTGTACAGCTGGAATACTAGTATGTCTCATTCTACTGTGGACTAACTTGTCTCGTAGGTTGGCATTTCTTCTGAAAGCCACTATAGGTTTTGCAAGGGATTTGCCACTTGCATTGGCATTGAGAATTTTCCAGTTTTTGTTTAATCCTAGGTAATCATAGATGTGGCACAATTTCCCTGTAGAATTGAAGCAATATCTTGCGACAAGATTTTCATCTTATTGCTACATGGGCTCTGATCCTAAATGGCAATAACTAGGTATCCTTATACCATTCCAATATGGCGCCTGTGTTTGTTCACAGGTATTCTATGTCTGGACACTATTGAAGAACCATCTTTCCATACCATAATATTAACACTATATTCACATTCTAAACCACCTAGAATGTTTTACGATACACACTTTTAGCTCACTCACCATAGGACTAAGAATGGCCAAACTCCCTTCCAAGATGGCGTCCAAACATACGAGGATGCACCTTAATCATAATGTACTGGTTCGTAGTCTCGCGAGAAAACGATCATGTTAAAATACGTCAGATCCGTATTCCAACTCTTCGGCTGCTCGTTACTGATGCTTCTCGGCAAAGCTTCTACGTGAACAGGTATGAACTCAATAGTCTAAATGGGGATTAAATTCAGTTTATCGTAGCCTCACCCATTAGGTTTCGTAGCGTTTTAGTCAAACTGCAATCTATATGCGCTGTTGGTTCCTCGTCTCTATTATAACCTAAAAAATGGCCGCCGATCATCACAGAAGTTTTAGCATTATTTGGGGCCTGAATATGCCGACCTCCGATATATACACATATATATTGGAATATAGTTCTTTGATATAAGCCACATTAGTGACTTTATGTGTCTCGTCATATCAATAGCATGCATAGAGTACGTAAAATTTGGGAATGGTTTACAGTTTCCAACAACTGCCACTACGGGATAGTACGCCATCAAAATCTTTATCAATCCTGCTGATTTTTTATTCTATAATGTACCTATACAGTATGTGTACCATATCAGGGACAGGTACACCGCCATGACATGTACCTTTGTATTCCCCACAGACTAGTCGGTATTGGATATACTTACCAACAATAAATAAACAGAAATCATTTTAAAAACACAGAGAGACTCGGACTCTTGCCTGGCTCTACTCTCAGGAATCAGTTCATGTCTTGAAAAGGTAACCAAGTCCATGGTATACACATGGTCACACTACATTATACTTAATGTCATAGATAAATATGATATGGTTTAGCTTTGTAAAAAAGTCTTCTTTTCTTTTTTGCAGCATTACCGCAGCCGATATCTCAGAAAAATATTTGGAGATACAATAACTAATTTCCTAGTGTGAACGTACCTTCCAATTTTAGCTGTTTGAGGTATTTTGGCTCTTACATTAGTTATAGCCATTAGAACCCCATAAAGATTAGCCTGCATAACTATAACACTTTCTCTTCTAGAAATTGGTATTGCTGTACTGTACTGTACAGACGACTCACAGCGGGTCATATGCCCCAAGCATTACCACCTAGGTGCTGCATGCTTACATCTGGCATTATATATCTTGGGTCTTCCTATGGCACCTCTCTTCATTCAACTTCTACCCTTACAACACCAATGGTTTTCACAAGAGTCGGACTTTGTCTCACATTTCACCCTTCTTGGAATGATCTATACGGCTTTGTCTGACACACGTCTATGGTACACGATGAGCACTCAAGTAGTATATTAGTTATGTATTGAGGAAGTAATCTCCTCTTGAAATCAATTGCATTCCCTTTTACTTGCCAATGCCATTTCACTTTGTCTTTGTTGCAGACACCCAGACATCTTTTGTATATATCTCATCTTTTAACATTATGCAGTTGGTCCTGAAGAAGGTGGTCTCCCACTGAAACGCGCGTTGACCGCGACATTGCTTCCAACACAGTGATATTGAAGACTGACATCTTCCATCTTGTCAATCTGAGAAACTTGACCAATCCAAGGGTCCTATACTTCCCCTTTTTCCAATTTTCTTTTAGGAAAAAAACCCCTTTTTTTCTTTATCCCTTTTTGTATGAATGCAAGTATGAATGGTTAGCAAATGCTTTTTTACGTCTCGGATGTCTAGGATGTTCTTCTTATATTAACCATGTAACATGTCGGCACTAAAATTATAAGTGTAAAAGCAAAAAAAATGTTTGTCTGTTCTAAGTCATGTGTAAATTATAAAACACATATAAAGAAAAAAAAGAAATACAAATTATTCTATGTACTAAAACTCTAATGGACTGACAGTGGTTCTATGAAAATAATGTTATAACATGAAATGAAAATTGGCATGTTAATTTGGCAATGCAGAATCTGAATGGATCAGCTAATTAATTATATAGGCCGGTTTAGAGGTTTCTATTTCATTTTTTGATGTGCCTTCTCCCTCCTCTAGGGCCCTAATTTACGTAGGGAGCTCCTTTTCTTACATTAAAAGGAAATAGAATTCCGGGACATTAAAGTCAAAGCTGTCAATAATACCCTGGAGACAAGACTGTTTCATAAAGATACAGCAAGCAACAGTATCCTCCACGCTCTCTGCCACCACCCAGAAACCCTGAAATGGAGCATACCATGTGGGGAGTTGCTGGGAGCGAAAAGGAGCTGTAGCACAGAGAACTATCAGGCAGAAGAAAAGGTCATGATTACACGCTTCAGGGAACGGGGGTATCTGGAGTGGGTACTCAACAGGGCTGTTTCCAAACTGAAAACCATTGTTAGGCAGAGCACATTGCAAGGAAAAGAAAGTAGGAATGAGCCCCCTCAGCCATGGGTCATTCTCATGTTTAACAACAATTCACACAAAGTACAGAAAATTCTCAGTGAGAATTGGAATATCCTCAAGAGCAATCACATAGTGGGCCCCAGAATTAGCGATAGACCTAGAATCACGTATCGCAAAGGCCATAGTCTCAGAGATATCCTGATGCATGGCGACATCACTGAACAACAAATATGGCAATGCACAACCTCAAAGGTTTTTACCCCTGCGGCCATTGCAAAGTGTGCAAGGCGAGACATATGGTTAAGGAATTCAGGGTACCTGATTCGAACAAGAAAACAACTATTTCACAGTTTCCGACCTGCAGTACTACATATGTTATATACATCTTGGTATGCCCATACCAGAAACTGTATGTAGGGAGTACCACCCTTATGGCTAAAAAGAGGGTCCTTGAACATCTCAGAGCCATAAATAACAAGGACCCTCACTATCTGGTGGCAAGACACTTTGCTGATTACCAGCTTTCAAACAGCTTGCTTCTCAGCTACTTTCTAATTGAACGGTACTAGGAAGCCCAAGAGGAGGGACCAGGGAGCTCAAACTTAGAAAAAAGGAATCTAAATGGATCCTAGACCTTGAGACCCGGTAACCCAAGGGGCATAATGTGAATGAGGGACTGACCACACTCCTCATCGAGGAATAATGTTTTACACATGTATAGACACTGTAGTACTTTCCTAGCTTTTTCATAAACCCATGAGGTTTTGCTACATGTAACTGCTAAATGTAACTGCTAATTGCCAATTGTTCCCAAAGATTGCAGTATACTAATAGTATGATACATTGTTGCAGTTTTAACATTTTAATCGAACAGTTTTCTTTTTCTTTTTCTCATTTCTTTCACAGGAGGAAAGGAAGGGGCACTCCGATACCTTGCGGGCACTTCACGGGCCACCTACTCTTTTCTTCACCCATACGAAGAGAGCACCACCCATCTATAGATAAGACTTTTTAATTTATTTCACATATAGTCACCGCTTCTGTTGTTTGTCTCTGGACAGTACTGAGTATTATAGAGGATTTTGCCACTTGGCAACAGTATCAAATTTATACATTTTCGCACGGTATGCAGATGTGTGCCCCTGCTCATTCGTGAGTAGCAATCGCCACTGGGCGCTAGTATTGTGAGAGGCAATTCCTGAGGTCATAGCATGTAATTCGACATGTTCGGGTCAGAGTGCGTCATCTCGGGTCCTAGGTAGAGACAATTCACTTAACCACTACGGCTATCAAATAAATATGCACTTGCCTCCCAATGCGTTCAAGACTGTCTACCTGGGGACAAGCCACAATATATAGATAACCAACTCCCTTAGCAGTGTTATCTACTGAGTCTGCCACATAGACGAATGTAGCACATATGAGAGTGTGCACATTTATTACTTTTTACTCTTTTCTGTCTACATTTCAAGTCAGAACATCCTGTTCCATCATGTAGCATGTACTTTAAGATGCCTGCCACTGTTTCTGTGCATTTGAATTGAATACTAACATCATGTCCTCTTTCTATGTTCTAGGCCTCAGTACCGAGACTATGTATTACACTGTTTTTCACCCGCTTATTGTGTGATCAAGGAAGTTTCTTCCAAAATGCGTAACCTTGAGCTAATAAACTACCCTTTCACTGGATTCTGAGAGCGCGAGTTATTGAACTTTGGGTTTTGGAAATTTATATATATATATATATATATATAGATATATATATTCAATGAAAAAACCATAGGTTTCACACATGTTATAGTTAGCTGGAAATTTTACTGATAAAAAACCAATGAAATTCCCCCGTTATAGTTACTGTAGGCAACTATAACTCACGCGACCGCAATCCTCTGCTGATGCTAATACTGTATTTAGACACTTATTTGCCCATGTCTTCTTCCATTAAATTTTAGCTATACATATATTACAAATATTTTTTTTTCATAAAGACACATATGTCATCAGCAGAGGATTGCGGTCGCGTGAGTTATAGTTGCCTACAGTAACTATAACGGGGGAATTTCATTGGTTTTTTATCAGTAAAATTTCCAGCTAACTATAACATGTGTGAAACCTATGGTTTTTTCATTGAATTAGCAAGGATTTTTAAATGCTAATTCCTAACTATAACGTGTGTGAAACCTATGGTTTTTTCAGTGAATTTGTACGGTTTTTTAAATGCTAAGTTACTTTACGCCATTCGTGGCGTGCACGCCCACTTAACGCAGTTCGTTCCGCGCGCGCACCGTGTGCTTCGCGCACCGTGCGCGCACAGTGAGCACGCGGTGCGCTTCGCGCACCGCGCGCCCACTTTACGCAGTTAGTGCCGTACACGCAAGGTGGGCACGCAGTGCGCTACGCGCACTGCGTGCCCACGTTACGCACCGTGCGCACATGGAGGACATATTATGCGCTTCCTTGTGATAGGTAATCTGTTAAATTTAATTTGTAAGTGATGACAATAATATGCCATGCACAGAGAGTGTTTTTTTTTTTTATTAAAATTTTTAGCGTAAGCGCACCGTACGCGTACGGTAAGCGTAATCGGCGAAATTTTCAAAAAATAAAAATTTACCGTTTTTGGCCTTGGGGGATCTTTGAGGACTCAACTAACATGGCTATGTGCATGGGCGCTGTCTAAACAGCCCCTTTATATGTTTTTTGCCTTTGTTTACAGCCCCCCCCTCAGAGTGCGAGAGAGAAAATGGCGGCCGCCGCTTCCTGGTTTCGACCGATTCGAATGTTTACTTAGATGTAACAGCCAATCAGAATCGCGCTCGCGCACGCCACCGTACGCGTACGGTAAGCTTACGGTAAGCGTACCGTAAGCTGGCTCAGATATATATATTGATTTAAAGGCTATTTTCTCAGAATCTACTGAACAGATTTACACCAAACCTACAAAAGGCACTTCCTTGACCTGAGGACTACCTCTCTGCCAAATTTCTAGTAATTCTGTTCAGCCGTTCGGGCTGTAGCCCTGTCTAAAGGTCCTATGGAAAAATGCATGGGAAAAACGCGTTTTGGGACCCCCCTTTTATCTCAGCCCCCGCTTGACGAATCCCCCCGAGACTTTCAGGGTAGGAGCGGAGCGTAGCGCCCCACCTATTTTGAGAAATTCGCGAGGATTCGTCGACCGGCGCCAAAGTTATTCAAAATAGAATGTTGCGGTTTTCCTATGGAAACAGGGTCCTAACTATAACTACCTACTGGCGACCGCCAGTAGGTAATATATATATATATATATATATATATATCGAAAACTGTTCCAGCCCCTCCGAATGCAGTCACAAAATGGGGATTATCAGGCGAGGATCTCTTGCCGAACATCCACAGCAATCCAACCATATATATCTTTATATTCACAGAAAAAAACAAAGGTTTCAGGGACGTTTTAGTTAGTTGGACATTTCACTTGTACAAAACCAGGTAAATTCAGCCATTATAGTTAGTTGAGCTACCTATAACTCACGCCCCCGCAATGCACTGCTGATGATGTCCCATATTACATCACTCATTACATGGTCAGTAACATCACTGATGTCATCACTGATGATATCTCAAATCCCATAACTGATGACATTGCTCACTTATTTTCTGATGCACCCTAATCACAGCCTAATATAACCTTTCATACACCTACTCTAAAATACAGACTACCATTCTCAAAACCATAGTCACACCAGTACCAGTTTGTACATACCCATGAACTGATTCATAGGTTTACACACACATCCACTCACCCATACAGTCACTCATACACGCAGTCACTTATCACTACAGCCACTGATATATCCACTCATACACCTATAAAAATACTCACACACCGTCACTCACCCATAGAGTTACTCACACACCTAGTCAGTCACTCAAATAATTGATCACACTGCGAATTACTCATTACACAGTTATACACACACCACCTCACTTATTCACACAGATACAACACATACTTACTCTCTTCTACAATCACCGACACAAGCACACACTCATCCATACAGTCACTCTCACAATCACTCACTCTCACAAATAGGCAATTATATACTCCAAAATTCAAATATACTGCCTTTCACATATGTAGTTACTCACACATATACCATTGCGACATCCATTGACTCACCAACACACCCATACGCACACTCACCCACACATGCAACCCCTCACAGATGCACTCATGAATTCAAACACCCAATGAATCACCCACTAACATATCCATGCAGGGAGTCACCCACCCCACACCCACCCACAGAGACTCAGGCACTGATACAGGTACTCAGACAACCGATCACTAACCCATTTGGACACTCATGTAGGTAGTCACAAACGCATGCAGCCACTTACACACCAACTGAAAGACTGATACAGACATTCACACAGATTAGTCACTAACCCATGCATTCACTATGACACGTTTAATCACTCACTTATACAGTCAGTTATGCACCTACTAAATCATCCATTCAGACACTCATTTACCCACTCATTCTTCAATATACTTTGGTATATATATATATATATATATATATATATATATATATATATATATTTTGAAACAATGGAACCTCGGTTCGAAGAGGCACACTGAACCGAGGTTCCATTGTTTCAAAATTAATTACGGCAGGCCAGCCGTGAAGAGTGCACCGCCCTTGAACTGTGGTCCTTTTCAGTGTGCCTCTTCGAACCGAGGTTCCATTGTTTCAAAATATATATATATATATATATATATATTTTTTTTTTTTAAACAATCATCCTCGATTCGAAGGCTCACTCCAACCAGTTCTTTTCAAGCAGTATAGCACTTAAACACACGGAGTTTTCTTCCGCCTTACGCGTTTCAGGACATTTGCATCCCTTGATCACAGGCATTGACATGCGACGATCCAGATTAGTTCGAAAAGGCACCCTCCTCAGCACGTGACTTTTATAGCCCTCCAATGGGCAACAAGTAAGTTCAAGATGTATTGCATGCTGGGACATGAAGTTTGATATTATTGTCCTTTGAGTAAAATTACTCGGTGCCTTTGCAACATTATTTATTTCCTTGGTAGGCTCTGATCGCTGCATGAAAGTAATTCAAATTGTTAACCCTTAGTCGGCCTCCAAAGCGAGAAGTGTTACCTTCAATGCGAACTTGATTCCCACATGGAGACTTCGATTAGTTCTGTGTCTCCGTGGCCCCCGTAGAGTAAGGGGTGGTGCACCTTCGCGGCTGGATTGCCGCCAAAACAATTTTTTAAACAATCATCCTCGATTCGAAGGCTCACTCCAACCAGTTCTTTTCAAGCAGTATAGCACTTAAACACACGGAGTTTTCTTCCGCCTTACGCGTTTCGGGACATTTGCATCCCTTGATCACAGGCATTGACATGCGACGATCCAGATTAGTTCCAAAAGGCACCCTCCTCAGCACGTGACTTTTATAGCCCTCCAATGGGCAACGAGTAAGTTCAAGATGTATTTCATGCTGGGACATGAAGTTTGATATTATTGTCCTTTGAGTAAAATTACTCGGTGCCTTTGCAACATTATTTATTTCCTTGGTAGGCTCTGATCGCTGCATGAAAGTGATTCAAATTATTAACCCTTAGTGGGCCTCCAAAGCGAGAAGTGTTACCTTCAATGCGAACTTGATTCCCACATGGAGACTTCGATTAGTTCTGTGTCTCCGTGGCCCCCGTATAGTAAGGGGTGGTGCGCCTTCGTGGCTGGATTGCCGCCAAAACAATTTTTTAAACAATCATCCTCGATTCGAAGGCTCACTCCAACCAGTTCTTTTCAAGCAGTATAGCACTTAAACACACGGGGCCCGATTCACAGAACTAACTTAAGACAAAATCCTAAACTTACTACCATTTTGGTATTCACAGAAGGCACTTACTCATTTTGGTATTCACAGAAAGCACTTACTCATTTCGGTATTCACAGAAGTTAGGAGTCCTAACTTTAGGACTCCTAAATGCCTTCTGTAAATACCGAAAGCCTTAAAATTAGGATTTTTCTCAGTTTAGTAGTAGTATAGTTAGGACTCCTAACTTTAGGACTCCTAAATGCCTTCTGTGAATACCGAAAGTCTTAAAATTAGGATTTCTCTCAATTTAGTAGTCCTAAATTTAGGACTCCTAACTTTAGGACTGCTAAATGCCTTCTGTGAATACCGAAAGCCTTAAAATTAGGATTTTTCTCAGTTTAGTAGTAGTATAGTTAGGACTCCTAACTTTAGGACTCCTAAATGCCTTCTGTGAATACCGAAAGTCTTAAAATTGGGATTTTTCTCAATTTAGTAGTCCTAAGTCTGAATTTAGGACTACTAAATTGAGAAAAATCCCAATTTTAAGACTTTCGGTATTCACAGAAGGCATTTAGGAGTCCTAAAGTTAGGACTCCTAACTTCTGTGAATACCGAAATGAGTAAGTGCCTTCTGTGAATACCAAAATGAGTAAGTGCCTTCTGTGAATAGCAAAATGGTAGTAAGTTTAGGATTTTGTCTTAAGTTAGTTCTGTGAATCGGGCCCAATGAGTTTTCTTCCGCCTTACGCGTTTCGGGACATTTGCATCCCTTGATTACAGGCATTGACATGCGACGATCCAGATTAGTTCGAAAAGGCACCCTCCTCAGCACATGACTTTTATAGCCCTCCAATGGGCAACGAGTAAGTTCAAGATGTATTGCATGCTGGGACATGAAGTTTGATATTATTGTCCTTTGAGTAAAATTACTCGGTGCCTTTGCAACATTATTTATTTCCTTGGTAGGCTCTGATCGCTGCATGAAAGTGATTCAAATTATTAACCCTTAGTGGGCCTCCAAAGCGAGAAGTGTTACCTTCAATGCGAACTTGATTCCCACATGGAGACTTCGATTAGTTCTGTGTCTCCGTGGCCCCCGTAGAGTAAGGGGTGGTGCGCCTTCGCGGCTGGATTGCCGCCAAAACAATTTTTTAAACAATCATCCTCGATTCGAAGGCTCACTCCAACCAGTTCTTTTCAAGCAGTATAGCACTTAAACACACGGAGTTTTCTTCCACCTTACGCGTTTCGGGACATTTGCATCCCTTGATTACAGGCATTGACATGCGACGATCCAGATTAGTTCGAAAAGGCACCCTCCTCAGCACATGCCTTTTATAGCCCTCCAATGGGCAACGAGTAAGTTCAAGATGTATTGCATGCTGGGACATGAAGTTTGATATTATTGTCCTTTGAGTAAAATTACTCGGTGCCTTTGCAACATTATTTATTTCCTTGGTAGGCTCTGATCGCTGCATGAAAGTAATTCAAATTATTAACCCTTAGTGGGCCTCCAAAGCGAGAAGTGTTACCTTCAATACGAACTTGATTCCTACATGGAGACTTCGATTAGTTCTGTGTCTCCGTGGCCCCCGTAGAGTAAGGGGTGGTGCGCCTTCGCGGCTGGATTGCCGCCAAAACAATTTTTTTAACAATTATCCTCGATTTGAAGGCCTACTCCAACCAGTTCTTTTCAAGCAGTATAGCACTTAAACACACGGAGTTTTCTTACGCCTTACGCGTTTCGGGACATTTGCATCCCTTGCTCACAGGCATTGACATGCGACGATCCAGATTAGTTCGAAAAGGCACCCTCCTCAGCACATGACTTTTATAGCCCTCCAATGGGCAACGAGTAAGTTCAAGATGTATTGCATGCTGGGACATGAAGTTTGATATTATTGTCCTTTGAGTAAAATTACTGGGTGCCTTTGCAACATTATTTATTTCCTTGGTAGGCTCTGATCGCTGCATGAAAGTAATTCAAATTATTAACCCTTAGTGGGCCTCCAAAGCGAGAAGTGTTACCTTCAATGCGAACTTGATTCCTACATGGAGACTTCGATTAGTTCTGTGTCTCCGTGGCCCCCGTAGAGTAAGGGGTGGTGCGCCTTCGCGGCTGGATTGCCGCCAAAACAATTTTTTTAACAATCATCCTCGATTCGAAGGCTCACTCCAACCAGTTCTTTTCAAGCAGTATAGCACTTAAACACACGGAGTTTTCTTCCGCCTTACGCGTTTCGGGACATTTGCATCCCTTGATCACAGGCATTGACATGCGACGATCCAGATTAGTTCGAAAAGGCACCCTCCTCAGCACGTGACTTTTATAGCCCTCCAATGGGCAACGAGTAAGTTCAAGATAAATTGCATGCTGGGACATGAAGTTTGATATTATTGTCCTTTGAGTAAAATTACTCGGTGCCTTTGCAACATTATTTATTTCCTTGGTAGGCTCTGATCGCTGCATGAAAGTAATTCAAATTATTATACTGCTTGAAAAGAACTGGTTGGAGTGAGCCTTCGAATCGAGGATGATTGAATATATATATATATATATATATATATATATATATATATATATATATATATATATATATATATATATATATATATATATATATATATATATATATATATATATATATATATATTCACTGTAAAAAAACATGGGTTTCAGGGACGTTATAGTTAGTTACACATTTCACTCATACAAAACCATAGAAATGTGGATGTTATAGTTAGTAGAGCTAACTATAACTCTCGCCCCCACAATGCACTGCTGATGACGTCACATATTACATCACTCATGACATGGTCAGTGACATCACCGATGACATCTCAAATGACATCACTGATGACATCATCAGTGAATGTGTGTTTTTGTAAACTTTAAATATATTTTATATATGTTAATGCCAAGGTGTATTGAAGAATGAGTTGGTGTATAAGTGTCTGGGTGGAGGATTTAATAGGCATGTGGCTGACTGTATAAGTTAGTGATTAAATGTCTCTTACTGAATTCATGGGTTAGTGACTAAACTGTGTGAATGTCTGTATCAGTCTCTCAGTTGTTGTATAAGCTGCTGCATGGGTTGATGATTAGGTACATGACTGTCTATATGGCTTACTCATTGGTAGCATAAGTATTAGTATGGGTGACTCAGTGTTTGTGTGTGTAGGTGGGTGGGTGGTGTGTAACTTTATGCCAACATGTGTGAGTGGCTAATTTACTAGGTGTATGGGTTCAATAGTGCATGTGGAAATAGCTGTTTCGGTAAGTGTGTGTGTGTATCACTGTGTTGGAGAGTTAATGTATATCTCACTGGTATATGTGTGAGTAACTCCATATGTGAAAGGCAGTATATGTGAGTGTTGAAGTGTATAAATGACTCTATGTGATAGTGAGTAATTGTGAGAGTGGCTGTATAAATGAGTGTGTGCTTGTGTCAGTGATCGTATAAGAGAGTCAGTATATGTTACTGTTTGTATGAATAGGTTAGATACTGAATGTATAACTGTATAGCAGTGTTATAGATTCTTTACATGACTAGCTATGTGTGTCAATAACTAAATGGATGAGTCAAGGTGTATGAGTGTTTGTATAGGTATATGAGTACATATAATAGTGCTATATTGTTGAGTGACTGCATGTATGAGTTGCTGTATGGGTGAATGAATGAATGTGTGTGTGTAACTAGGAAGTAGTCAGTGGGTATATAGTAACTGCTATGGATTTGTCTAAGGTTTAGAAAATGGTAGTCAGTATTTTAGAGTGGGTGTTTCAAAGGTTATATTAGGGTGTGAAGAGGTGCATCAAATTTTCATGTTGATGAAGTCATCAGTGATGTCATCAGTGATGTCATTTGAGATGTCATCAGTGATGTCATCAGTGGTGTCACTGACCATGGCATGAGTGATGTAATATGTGATGTCATCAGCAGTGCATTGCGGGGGTGCAAGTTATAGTTAGCTCTACTAACTATAACATCCGAATTTCTATGGTTTTGTTCGAGTGAAATGTGCAACTAACTATAACGTCCCTGAAACCTATGGTTTTTTCAGTGAATTTCAAAGGTTTTTTAAATGCTAATTTGTAACTATAACATCTCTGAAACCTATGGTTTTTTCAGTGAATTTCAAAGGATTTTTAAATGCTAATTTCTAATTATAATGTTCATTAAACCTATGGTTTTTTCAGTGATTTTAAATTATCATTCTATTTTCAACCTGGTGAAAACAGGCGATATCGCCAATTTTCCAGCAATAGCTTCCGCAAAAAAAAATTGCCACAAATGAGAGCAACAACTAACGCATAATATGCAGAGAAGGCATTCCTGTACAAAAATGACACGAAAACACGACTTCACGATATTTTCAACGAGCAGCCAAATCTGTGGTGCGATCAAAAAACAGATGATAAGCTGCGTTAGCAGTAGGAATGTACCATCTGCCTTTTACTGGTGTAAAGTAAGACGACTACCTACAGTGCGAAAGGGAGCCCAGCTCAGAATCACATCTGAAGACCAACACGTCATAGAGCTACTGATCATGCACCTCCGACACCCAAGAAGGCCACAAAACCCACTTCCACCCCCCTCAGGACCCCCCCTACCACCACCGAGGCAGCGCACAATAGGACAGTGGACCTTCCAAAAACGGCATGGCAGCTCAGCTGAATGGTGCGAGATGTGGCAACCAAACATGTGTGAAGGATGCAAGTCACCCACCAATAATAATGGCCACAATACCAAGTGTAGGGAAGATGTGCTGGATAGACCTCACTATGCAGAGCACAAACCTCTCCATGTGTACATATACTGCTGGTGCTTGTAGTGTTGTGGACAGTGGACGCAACCATGTTACCTCAGGCAGTGTGGAAGATCTCGATCATGTACCTGTATCTTCGTCCCCTGAAACAGGAAGCGCAGTAGGCTGGTCCAACAAACGCCACTCCAGCGTAGAAGTGTGAATAAATAGGCCGGGACTCTGGGCCTGGTTCACTTGTGTGAAAGCCAAAACGTCTGTGAGAGTAGCGGCCCTCACCCTGCCACCTATCTGCCACTATATCCACCGGCCTCCTCGACACAGGCCCCCTGCGAACACAGCGGCACAGCACCGCAGACATATGTCTGCACAGACTACTGCCTTCGAACTACACTGCGGACAGCAGGGCTCACAATTCAGATGGAGTGGCGATTGCAGATGACGCAGTCTAGTAGGCAAGAGACATTCCTCCTAGTGCGGCCCACCCACACCACGCATCATCGCTGGCTGTGCACATGCTGAGCGCCACACCTACCACCACTATACAGCTCAAGTCAACGCCACATGGCTGTGGGTCCTTTCTGACCACTGCCTCCGGTCTACACTGCGGTCAGCAGGGCTCACAATTTAAGATTAGTAGCGATGCGAATTGTGTAAGAGGCTATATTCGGTTAAGAAAACCAAATGCTCCCAATCTGTGCAGCTGAAGTCAATGCCACGTGGCTGTGGGCCTTTGCTGACCGCTGCCTCCAGCCTACACTGTGGTCAGCAGGGCTCACAATTCAAATTCAGTCTTGATTCATTAATTTCAGAGTCCAGTAGGTAACTACCTATAACGTCCCCGAAACCTACACATTTCGACAATGTATTCCATACATATTTCATCTTTTGTTACCTACACTGCTGTCAGCAGAGCTCATAATTTACATTGAGACATGATTTATTAATTGCAGACAGAATTGCACTCTATGTCCTCGGATTTTGTCAAGAGTAAGTGACAAAAACCATTCCTCGATGTCTGTGCTGGCTACTGCCTTCCATCTACATTGCGGACTGCAGGGCTCACAATTCAGATGGAGTTGTGATTGCAGATGACGCAGTCCAGTAGGCAAGACACATTGCTCTCCATGTGGCCCGCCCGGACCAGGCATCATCGCAGGCTGCATTTACGCTGAGCGTCAGAGGTACCACTAACTCAGTGCACCACAAGTCAATGCCACGTGGCCTTACTAAGGCAGAATTCATTAGACAAAAGACATTGCTACCAGTGCGGCCCGCCTGGACCACGCATCATCGCAGGGTGCACACATGCTGAGTGCTTCAGGTGCCACTAACTCACTGCACCATAAGTCATCGCCATGTGGACTTATTAAGGCAGAATTCAGTAGGCAAAAGACATTCCTCCCAGTGCAGCCCGCTCGGACGACGCATCATCACAGGGTGCGCACACGCTGGTTGCTTCAGGTGCCACTAACTCATCGCTGGCTGCACACATGTTGAATTGCCAATAACTGTGCAGCTCTACTGAGCGCCATGTGGCTGTGGGCCCTTGCTGACCGCTGCCTCTGACCTACACTGCGGTCAGCACGGCTCACAATTGAAATTGAGTGTTTATTCATTAATTACAGAGTCCAGTAGGCAACTAACTACAATGTCTTCAAAACCTAAATAATATCCTTTTAGTATCCCTGCTTCAAGAACTATTTTTATATAATTTGTAGCTTTACTAAAATCCTGAAATTCATCTTGCAAGTCCAAAGGAACACTGAATGGCAGTCTACACAGCGTCCAGCAGAGCTCACAGTCCGAATTCAGTCTTGATTCATGAATTTCAGAGTCTGTAGGCAACTAACTATAACGCCCCCAAAACCTACACATTTCGACAATGTATTCCATACATATTTCATCTTTTGTTACCTACACTGCTGTCAGCAGAGCTCACAATTTACATTGAGACATGATTTATTAATTGCAGACAGAATTATACTCTATGTCCTCGGATTTTATCAAGAGGAAGTGACAAAAAGCATTCCTCAATGTCTGTGCTGACTACTGCCTTCCATCTACATTGCGGATAGCAGGTCTCACAATGCACATCGAGTCGTAATTGTAGATGACACAGTCCAGTAGGCAAGAGACATTGCTCCCAGTGCAGCCCGCTCAGACCACGCATCATCGCTGGCTGCGCACACGCTGAATGCTTCTAATGCCCCTATCTCAGTGCAGCACAACTCGCGGACCCTTTATGATACAATATTTAGTGTATAATTTCACATCTGGTGCCCCTACCTCAGTGTACCACAAGTCATGGACACTTTACAATAGAATCTTTTGTGTATTATTTCATATCTGGTGCCCCTACCTTAGTGCAGCACATATCATTGACCCTTTATGATTAAATCTCTGTGTCTGATCCAATGATTACTGTTCTACTTGTTGCCAGCACCAACCATTCCCGGAGGGCTGGCTTACATTCACCCAGCACGCATCCAGCACAGGCGTCACTGGACATGTGACCCTGGTAAAAAAAAAGGAGTCGAGCGCACGTGTCCATACCCAGTTCCACTATCTATCTGTGTCCGTGTGTTCATTATATGCAACATGCTGCCCCTGGGCCCTACCACATTACATTGTGCTCTGGACAGCGTATGCAACCAACTTACCTTTGACAGCGGAAGAAAACTTTGGTTATGTAACTTTGTCTCGGTCATTCTACAAGTACGTACGTAGAGACTGGATGATTAGAGTACTGCAAGGAGAGTATATAGTGAATTTATAAGTTTGTGGGGATTGGCGGAATGATTGTATAAGTACATATGTTGGCGCAGCCTAACTCCGACAACAAGCTTGTCTCTAATTGGCTGCCCTCCATGTCCCAAAAACTGAATTTTGGACCTTGCATGGCTCAGTATTGCTACAGCTGCAATACTCCACTGAATGTGCAATAAACATTCACATCCACACAGATGTGTCATGTCCACCATCTTTCTTGTGTGGAACTATGGATGAATGTAGGGTCAGAGATTCCCCGTACCTTCCATGTTGGCCATGTTGTGGGACTTGGCTCACGCAGTGACACATTGACACTTGCGACCCGGGTTACAGCAGCACTACAACAAGAACACCCGCATACCAGTGTTGCCAGATTTTTTAAACATTCTCTACCCCAAAGACAACCAAAAAGTAGCCCAAAGTAGTCCAATATTGCTACTTTAAGGAAGGAGGGGCAGGGACATCGTCAAGCAGGCGGTGAATGCATAGGAATTGATGTTGCAGCAGGCTGCCAAGTAAATATTTGTTTAATAAAGCGCTTTAACATACTAGTTTGCTGGAGCGCTGTATATATATTTATAATCTGGCAACTAGCACAAACCAAAATTTTACTGCACAACCGGGAAAAATATAGCCCAATTGTGCGTGATCTTGCCTAATCTGGCAACAGTGCTGCATCAATTGATTCCACATACAGCTCACGATAGAGCCACACCCATAGCTCCGGAGTCATTCTTCAAAGCCTCATGCAGGACTGGCATATGCCAGGCCAGCCCACTCTGTTTACGCTTACGGGGAAGGACATCAATGCTACATGGCCCAGATTTTCATTGTTGTGATCTGGTGGTCACAGGTCTACTTGTCAGTATGCCACAGCCACTCCCTCATGGCTGGTATACACCCACACCACACCCATCCAGCCCAGGCGTCACAGGACACGTGACCCTACCAATAAAAAAGGCCGGGCACACGTGCTCTACGCCATTTTAGAGTTACTCCCACCACATGCACTGTGATGGCCCATCCAGGTGGTCCAGACACCTCATGTAGGCCTGAGCCACCGAACAGGAAGGCCTACTGCCACGTGCGTGGCCTCACTTGCCACTGAGTTAGTGGCACCGCAAGGACTGAGCGGGTGTGCAACCTGCAATGATGATAGGTGCACTAGTATGTCCTCTGCCATGGCATAATCAAGACGCAGCACCAAATGTGGGACCTGTTGGCCTGCAGAGAAGGACTGCATGATGTGGAGGGTGCCCTCTCTGTGAAAATGTGAGCAGTGAGGCCTAAATGCACAGCGGTGGGCAAATACATCTAGGCGGCAGGAGAGGATTAGGTGCAGCAGCCTGGGTGCACAGCGGCACGCAGTCACCTCCGGGCAGTGGGAGTGCATGGGGTGAAGTAGCCTGGGTGCGCAGCGGCTGTCATACACTTCTGGGCAGTGGGAGTGGATGGGGTGCAGCAGCCTCTGTGTTCAGCAGCGAGTAGACACCTCTGGACAGTGGAAGTGGATGGGGTACACTAGCCTGGATACACAAAGGCAGGACAACGATTTAGGCATGCACAGTTGTATGTACTCATCCATTACTGATTCCATACTATGTTTCAGATGACTAAGCTTGAGGGCTGCCCTATATCCCGGCACATGGTTGGAGACACACCGGTGGCAGAAAGGTGAGCTGTGAGGATTTTATCCACAGTGTCATCACTCACTCTCCCTCTCCATCTCTTCTTTTCTGTCACTCACTCTTTCTCTCTCTCACTCTCTATCTCTTCCTTTCTCTCCCTCTCACTCTTTCTCTCTTTCTCCGTCTCTTCCTCGCTCTCTCATTCTTCTTTTATCTCTCTTCCTCTCTCTCACACTGTTTCTCTCTCTCTT